>NW_004949097.1:4012914-4013915 GCF_000317375.1 Microtus ochrogaster
TATAGTATGGTGATGGTGGTTATGGTGGTTATGGTGGTGATGGTGGAGGGTGGAGGTGGTGGTTATAGTATGGTGATGGTGGTTATGGTGGTAATGGTGGGGGGGTGGAGGTGGTAGTTGTGGTATGGTGATGGTGATGATGGTGGTGATGGTAGTGATGGTGGTTGTGGTAATGGGGGTTGAGGTGGTAGTTATGGTGATGGTGGTGGTGATTGTAGTGATCGTGGTGGTAATGGTGGTGGTGGTGATATTGTTGATGGTAATGTGATATTGGTGGTGGTGATGGTAATGGTGGTGGTGATGTGGTATTGTTGGTGGTGATGTGGTATTGTTGGTGGTGATGTGGTATTGGTAGTGATGATGGTAATGGTGGTAGTGGTGGTGATGGTGGTGGCGGTGGTGGTGGTGGTGTGGTGATGGTGGTGGAGGTGGTGGTGATGATGTGGTGGAGGTGGTGATGATGGGGGTGAAGGTGGTGGTTATAAATGACTCCTCACTCTGCATCTGCAGACAGGATAAACAAGAGGTCATGAGTAACTAAATAGTCCAACAACAGTTCTCTAAAGTGTATCTGAATATATACTAGGTGGACTCTGACCTCCTAGCTAATATCCCTGCCTATCATTTGAAGACTCTGAGGATTCAGGATTCTGTGTCAGTCCACAGGTCCTGTTAATGGCAGTCCTCTTCCATGGGTTCCTGAAGAATGAAGTATGGTGGGTTTTTCTATGCCAAGTGACCAGTCTCTTCGTCTCATCGTTATCCAGATGCTGTCACAGTTGCCAAGGTTACACCCTTTCCAATCCCTCTTCCTGCTGCTGCTGCTCCTCCTCACACTATACCACTGGTGTTCTGATCCCCTCGAGTGGATCTGGGGTGCTGTACCACTGGTGTTCTGTTCCCCACGAGTGGATCTGGGGTGCTGTACCACTGGTGTTCTGTTCCCCACGAGTGGATCTGGGGTGCTGCACCACTGGTGTTCTGATCCTCATGAGTGGATC
>NW_004949097.1:4014265-4027793 GCF_000317375.1 Microtus ochrogaster
TCTGTTTACCACGAGTGGATCTGGGGTACTGTATCACTGGTGTTCTGTTCCCCACGAGTGGATCTGGGGTGCTGTACCACTGGTGTTCTGTTCCCTTAGAGTAGATCTGGGGTGCTGCGCCACTGGTGCTCTGATCCTCACAGAGATCCACTTGCCTCTGCCTCCCGAATGCTGGGCCATGGGTTGCATCAAGTCAACTGTGTGACTATTGTTTGACAGACAAACAGACAGGGTTCAGGGATATTACAGTGTTCAGGAAGGTAAAGGGAAATGTGTTTTCAATAAAGTAGAATTTGCCTGGAGCTTTGCAAAAGGGTAGGGAAAGTAGATTTTGAAAAGCAGGGAAGTTTTGTAAAGTAAAGCTTTGTGAGCTTGAATAGAAATGTCAGCTAAGGAATTACAAAATGCGTTAGCAAGTGACACAATAGAGCTGTTTCACAGGTGATGAGGATTCCTGCAAAGGACCGGTGACATGTTTTGTCTTGCAGCTAACTATTTCTTCCCATTTCATGACAGCAAGGGGAGAACTGACACCTACAATAGCCTTTTGTGAAGCTGGAACACTTCCTTGTCCTCCCCGTTGAAGGAGTTGAGTGAGGGTTGTCTTCAGTGTACACTGGGCGTTTTTCTTGGCTCTTTGCATAGCTCTCACGCAGTGAGGGGCACACGTTTAACTAGAGGAGTCAACACAGGTACATTTATCATAGCAGTTTAGGATTCTGTGGGTGCAGCTAATTCCCTGGCTCTGGAAGCCAGCAAGAGTGTCGTTGGTCCATGTAGCCTTAGTGGGAATGACACAATGCCATGTGCTTTGGAAAGCGTACTTCCAGATTGGCAGTGTTATATAGCGGGATCCAGTCTTTTTCCTTTCCACTGGCACTTTCTGTTTCAAAGATGGCTGGTTCTGTTCTATCATGATGTGCAAACATAGGCTCCAAACAACAGAGTTCAAAGACTGAAACCTCCAGAACTGTGAGCCAGGACAGAACTTTCATGTCATAAGTTCATCATCCCAGGCACTTGTCTCAGTAGCAGAAAGGCAACTAACCCCAAATGCCTTCACTAAGATGTAGGCTCAGTCTGACATACACATTGGCAAATTGAGTCTGAGCTGGATTTTGACATTTGATGGAGGAGGGTCATCTGTCTATGTGTTACTTTCATTGGTTAATAAAGAAACTGTCTTGGCCCTTCAATGGGACAGAAAATTAGGTAGGCGGAGTAAACAAAACAGAATGCTGGGAGGAAGAAGGCAGGGATCCAGACACCATGGAGCCAGACGCCAGGTCAGACATGCTCAATCTTCCCCAGTAAGCCACCACGTTGTGGTGTTACACAGATTATTAGAAATGGGTTAATCAAGATATGACAGTTAGCCAAGAAGGGGCTAGATATAATGGGCCAGGCAGTGTTTAAATGAATACAGTTTGTGTGTTGTTATTCCAGGGCTAAGCTAGCCATGCGGGAGCTGGGCGGGACGAAAAGCAGGCCTGCTCGCGTCCTCTCTACAGACATTCTTGCCCTGTAGGCTTCTCTGGGTGGTGTACAACCTTCAACAACAAACCAAGAAGCCCTCTAGTTCAGCAGTCTAGCTAGATTAGAAGTGAATGTGAAAATAGCTTCACCTTTTTCTCCAGTCTGACAGGAGACTACAGACAGAGTCCAAAGACAGCGAGCCCATTGGCTGATGCATTGGGAAGTAAGCCTGGCTTCCCTCCTTCCTCCATGCCTCTTTCCCTCTGTTTCCTTGAAATTGCATTACTTGTAGCCTTGAGTGTTTAAAAAAAGAAGAGCAAGGCCATTTTTTAATGTCACAATCAATATGATCCCAGGGCTATGTACAGGATGGATTCTTGGTAGGCAGTGCCTGTGATGGCTTCCAGGGGCTCGGGGATAATTTATGAGCATGGTTCTTTCTTCAGTTATACAGGAAACACATTCACGATGAACTAAACAGCTGAAGAGAAGTGTAGTTCCCTATTTCACGCTCACAAGATGAAATTGTTTACTAGACAAAGAATTTATAGCTGGGAGAAACAGACTCCTACTCTCAAGAATGTCTAACTAAGCCAGGCGATGGTGGCACACGCCTTTAATCCCAGCACTCGGGAGGCAGAGGCAGGCGGATCTCTGTGAGTTCGAGACCAGCCTGGTCTACAAGAGCTAGTTCCAGGACAGGCTCCAAAGCCACAGAGAAACCCTGCCTCGAAAAACCAAAAAAAAAAAAAAAAAAAAGAATGTCTAACTAGATTTCACCTCACTTGCAATAGCTTATAAAAAATGGTATTAAGAGTGCTGTAAAATGGTAAGGTCATAAATGAATGAATTACAGCCCTCAATTACTGACTTTTTCAACTAATAATATTGCCCCATATGATATAATGCCAGTTATAGATAGCCACTTAAGATGCTTTCTTCCATCCCGTATAGGGAAATGTCACTTTGCAGATAGGTTATTCAAATAGAATGGAGCCGTGTGTAAACCGTGATTTCTCCTCACAGATCTGTTGTAGAAATCAAAAGAAACTTGGTATCAGAGTGCCTCAGAACAGACTCACTTCAAAGACAAGATGAAATATTCTACACTGTGTGTCATTCTCGAAATAATGGGAAATTTATGTTCTATATCATTGCCTCTGTGTTTATTGCAACTACATGTTAAGCTAGCTACACCTTTTTGAGGGTTGTAAAGGGTTTGTTTATTTATTTATTTGGAGAGGGGTTCAAGATAGGGTTTTTCTGTGTAGCTTTGGAGCTTATCCTGGAACTAGCTCTTGTAGACCAGGCTGGCTTTGAACTCAGAGATCCACTTGCCTCTGCCTCCCGAATGCTGGGATTAAAGGCATGCGACAGAACCGACCAACCCAATATTTTTGTTAAACAGAAAAAAAAAAAAACTAGAAAATTAGAGACTGGATAAACAGATTTTCCATGATATAACCACACCTCATGTGTCATTGCTTTCCGTATGTGTTATGTAGACAGTGCAATCTCTGTGTCCCCAAGATCTTCTAGAGAACTGAAGCCCAGGGTACCTCACAATAATTAGAGTGTCCCGTGCGCTCATCCTCGCTAGTAAACAACCTTCATTGTGTGCCCCTTTCTGTCTTGTAAACAGACAAGGATCCGTGTAAAGCAAACCCACGTTCAAACTATTATCCAAGACTGAGTGTTTCTCCAGCACTCTCTTCTCCAGGCCATACTACTAACACAACACCACCTGGGGCCATTATAGGAAGCCCTTCCCCATCAGTCCTTCCTTCTTTGAATTCTCATATTTAAATCTGGCAAGATAGTAAGATAGTTCCCTGGGTAAGGGCCCTTGGTACCAAGTCTGATGACCTGAGTTCATTTTCTGGACCCACACGGTGGAAGGAGAATTGACTCCCACAATAACTGGCCTCACACGCACACACACGGACTAAATTAGCATCATAAAAAGAGATGTTGTGGACTTTCATATCTCTTAGATAACTAATAGGCAACTAATTTTGATGCCCTCTTATGCCATATTAGATTATGCCTGTCTAATACATATGAGCCTTTGTTGCCCTAGCAACTATGAAACCCCGGAATAGGAAATGAAGCTTTTCTCATTTTTCTCCCATACCATTAAAGTAGAACGAAACAGAGAATTGGTAATTTAATTCAGTAAACTTGAGTCACCTTCCTTCCAACATACAGACTGGGACAATTCCCAAAGTCTTTCTTCTGCCACCGCAGACATAAATACAGACCATGCGGTTACAAACTGCTGTTGATTACCCCCTACCGTAGTCTACCATTGAACCTCAGCTACAGAATGAGACATATAATTAAAATGTGTCACAGGAGACCTAATTAACATTCGCTTTCCTCAAGAGTCCTATTAGCAGATGGGAAATTAAGTGTTTGAAAAGTGTAATTGGCATAATGATGAGAGAGCACGGAAAAACTGCGCTCACTGCCCCACCAAGAGCATGGAGAGGATATAGCCACGCCTCCTACGAATAGGCCACGCCTCCTATGAATAGGCCACGCCTCCTATGAATAGGCTACTCCAAATCCTCACAGGTTTAGGCCCTGCCAAATCCTCTCACGGATGGACCGTTTCAAACTCCACGTTGATAGATGTTACCAAAACTGTAGGCTCCCAATGGTGATACCACAGGTGTACGCGCATATCTAGCTTCCTGGGCAGATGATACCAATTACATCTCAACATAGCTGTTAGAGAAAATATATCATGAAAAGGAAATTACAAAAAGACACGTAAGCTTAACAATAGATTAAATAAATAGGTGGATAATTGATATCGCATTCATCAGGAAGGAAACAAACAGTGGTAGAAATAACGCCTAAGGGTACGCCTAGCTCTGGTTCCCGTGAGGCCATTCACTCCAGCACAATCATGCATTTCATGAAGAAGGAAACGAGGCTAGGGAAAGTTAAGTTGCAGTAGATGCAGGACACAGTTAGGGTTCAGCCTCAGATGAATCTGCTCCGGGATTTGAGGAATGCTGTCTTAACCACTGAGTGACATTTTGGTGGACTCTCCTGCCCTAATTGTACCCTGATGTTACCTCCAGGCAAATGTTCTAGTCCCTGAACTCTTTTGTTGGTGGTGGTGGCAGTGGTGGGTTTTGGTGTTTTGAGATAGGGTTTCTCTGTGTAATAGCTCTGACAGTCCTGGAACTTGCCCTGTAGATTGGCCTGGCCTGGAACTCACAGAGATCCACCTGCCTCTGCCTCCCAAGGGATGGGATTAAAGGTGTGTGCCACCAACACTGCCTGGCCCCTGAACTCTTAAAAGAAAATACTTAATTTTTCAATTCTTCCATAATACTAAGCATAGAGTTATTGTGGCAGACACATCATAACATGACCTTCAGCCACAGTTAGAAACTCTGCTTTTTGTGCATGCGATGAAAACGTGACTTCCCCTGACCCTGCGGAACTCTTGCAATTAGACAACACCAGGTAAGATCCAGTCTTAGCAGATGCTGGATTTGGAGGGTTCTCTTGTGGGCCTTCACAGTGAAGCAACTACTCTGGGCATCTACTTAGCAGGGATGGATGGGAGTTTCCCATCTATCAGCTAACACAAGGCAATGCCTTCAACTGCATAGCCAGAAAGAAATGGATCCTGTCTAATCTACATGGGAAGTAGAAAAAGATAAAAATCTCCTGACTAAAATGGGAGCGTGGGGACCTTGGGAGAGGGTTGAAGGGGAGGGGAGAGGAAGGGAGGGGAGCAGAGAAAAAGGTAGAGCTCAATAAAAATCATTTTTAAAAAAAGCAAAAAAGCGATGGATCCTGAAAACATTCTTTGGTTTTTTTGAGACAGGGTTTCTGTGTAGTTTTGGAGCCTGTCCTGGAACTAGCTCTTGTAGACCAGGCTGGCCTCAAACTCATAAAGATTCTCCTGTCTCTGCCTCCTGAGTGCTGGAATTAAAGGCAGGGCCACCACCTCCCGACTTGGAACCTGTTAACATTCTTTGTGAGCTTGGAAGCAATTCTTCTTCGGTCTGTATGAGAACACAACCTCCCTGGTACCCTGGAGACCTGCGGGTCTACGGCAAAGATGTTCAAGGGTGGTCCCAACAGTCCTGTCCTCTGGTATCCATACGTCTCTCAGTCATTCCATCAAGCACTAATCCAGGTACCATTTACTGAGGGCATTCTAGTTAGCCTGTCCAATCAGGTGAGCCTGTAAAGGAACTGACCTTCCCTGAGAGACATGAAGTGGGAGGAATACTGGACCAAAGTGGTAACTGCCATTGCTGCCTGCTAAGTAGAGGGGGCTCTGACAAGAAATGTAGGAAGTTATATGAGGCCAGGACGAATGTCAACAAAGGAAAGGAGACCAGAACCCCTGGCCAGGCCCCTCTCACATCTCAGGCTGGCCTGACCTCAGATTCACTATGGAGGCCAGAATGACCCTGATTTTTAGCCTGTCCTGTCTCCCTCACTCCCTTAGTTCTGGTATTACAGGCAGGCACTACTATAGTTGGCTTTATAGGGTGCTGGGATGAAACCGAGATTTTTGTGCACATTAGGTAAGCACACTGAGTTACACCCCAGCCAATTTTCCTGATACACATTCTGAACTCACACTGTAAACTAGGCTGGCCCCCCAGACCCTGATCCTCTTACCTCAGCCTCTCAATTGCTAGGATAACAAAATGTACCGCATGCCTAGTCCAGGCCTCATTTCTTTTACAGACATTTTAGATGACATCTTTGCACACATGTGTACGTGTGTGTGTGTGTGTGTGTGTGTGTGTGTGTGTGTGTAGACACTTGTCTTTGAGCATGGCACAGCCCGCATGCGAAGGTCAGAAATCTACCTTCCACAATACGGATCTCAGGGATCAAGTTTAGGTAGTCAGGTTTGGCGACAAACGCCTTCATGTGATAAGCCATCATGCTAGCAGTCAAACCTCATCTCTCCAATCACTAGATTCTGCTGAGGCAAGGACCTAAGGCAAACCCCTTGGTTTTTGCTACATAAAGCCCTGAGCAGAGAACCCTCCACAGCAGGCTCAGGGTTTGATGCTACCGAGTCATAAGCAAATACGTAGGCAGTGTTTTAGCTTGCAAAGGTTGTAGTAAGCTTCTTGTTGCACAGCAAGAGAAAATGAAGAAGCCTCTCAAAATGACAGTGGATATAAGATGAGCCAATTAAATAGACATGAAAGGTCCCAGTGTAAAGCTTGAACTGTAGAAGAGGCTAAGCACTGCTGGGCTCTGCTTACTACCAGTCTGTGAAATACGAAATGGCTTCCATCATCTTCAAACTCGTATGTTAAAGTGCTCACCATCCATCCACAGGGAAAAGATCCAACACTCAGTAATAATCATCAACAGATATCGAAACCCATGTCTTGGGTATTTATAAAAATTCAGGAATTAAAAGAAAAAAATCATTAGCACTAATCATTAGCATATCTTAGGAGTGAAAAAAAATTGAAGATACTATTTTAGCGTTTAGGTGACAGAAACTTTCATATTTTCATGAAATTACTCCCCAGTGTTGCCATTTCTCTGACATCCTGGACTCTCGTATGGTAACACTCAAGGATGCCGAGATCCTGGGAAAGGTTTCAACAATTGCCTCATGACTGACTCATAAACCTTGGCAACTGGGGATTGTTTGTCAAGAGATGTGTTAAGATGATCACTGCACGGAGAGTCCAAACACTTAAATTTTGGCCCATTTCACCGATAATTCCAGCGTCAGCTCCAGGGTTTGGGATGATTACAGTGTACGTGCATGCTGCTTGTGACTTAGGAGTTCTCTTGTTCTCTAGAGTGTTTCACTGACACCGTTCAAGATCTGTTTGTCTGACCTCAGAGATTGAGTCCCATTATTCCAGGAAAAACAAAACTTAAAACAGCGGCATGTTTTTTTTTTGTGGGGGTGGTGGTGGTGTGATGGGGGTGCTGGTGGTGGGGGTGCTGGTGGTGATGGTGGTGGAGGGGGTGACGGTGGTGATGGTGGTGAAGGGGGAGGTGGTGGTGATGGTGGTGATGGTGGTGATGGGGTGGTGGTGATGGGGGTGCTGTTGTGGTGGTGGTGGTGGTGATGGTGGTGGTGGTGATGGTGGTGGTGATGATGGTGGTGGTGATGATGGAGGTGGCGGTGGTGGAGGTGGTGATGGTGGTGATGGTGGTGGAGGGGGTGGTGGTGATGGTGGTGGTGGTGATGGTGGTGATGGTGATGGTGGTGATGGAGGTGGCGGTGGTGGAGGTGGTGATGGTGGTGGAGATGGAGGTAGCGATACATGTGGAGATCAGAAGTCACACTCAGGTGTTTCCCTGGGTATTGTCCACCTTACTTTGCTGAGCGGGGTATTTGCTTGACCTGGAGTTCAGCAATTTTATGAGGCTAGCTGGCCAGTGAGTCCCAGGGTTTTGCCTGTCTCCTCCTCTCCTACTTGGACTACGAGTCTGTGCTTTTCTTTACACGGGTTCTAGGGGTGGAACTCAGGTCCCTCTTGCCAGCTGTGAGACTAATGACTGAATGCCCCTGCCTCTCACATGCATTCTTGTTGTCTGCTTTGGTGCCCTGATCCTTTCTCCCAAGGATGACATCTGAAATGCGTGCATGTCAGTTCATCACAGAAAGAGATGGCTCAGAGGTTGAGTGCCTGCTGCTCTTCCAGATGGCATAGTTTCTGACCCTTGGTCCCTGTCATAAGGCTCACAAGTCCCTGTATACCCAGCTCCAGAGGCTCCAATGCCCTCTTCTGGTCTCAACCTGAGCACATGTGGCGCGCGCACACACACACACACACACACACACACACACACACACACATGCACACATGCATGCACACACACACACACACATAAAAATAAATCTAAAAAATAGTTTTGAAAGTAATGAAAGACTTGGCGAACCCAGATTTGAACAGTGACAGGACATTTGGGTGGCACCGAAGATGTCTTATATAGGAAAGAATTCTCTTCCATTTGCAACAGGTTTTAACAATGAACAAAGAGTCTCCATCCATCAAGTGTATGCCAATGAGAGGTAGAGAAAGGTAGCATGTTCCAGAATTTCAAGTCTTATAAAAAATTATTTATGACCTTCTTGGAGGTAAATGTAAACATCCTTTATGAAATAGATTTTGGGACCAATGAGCGATTAGTGCTGGTTATTAGCTTATCATAACTCTTATTTTTTTTTTCTTTTTTAAGGAAGGGTCTTGTGTAGTCAGGTTGGCTCAGCTTCTCTGTGTCCCTCAATGTCGCCACTAACTCCTGAGCTGGCTGTGGCTACTGAGTGCTGGGGTTATAGGTGTGGGCTAGCTCTCAAGTATCCAGGGGCGAGCCTGGACTCCCTTCTCTTTCCTCGTCTGTGTAAGTCAGTCGCTGGGTCCTGGGTCTCAGGTTTCCTGACACTTCCCAGAACCCTGCCACAGTCCCGCTCCTCTTCATGCCTGTTGCTTTGGCTTCAGGACAAATACTAATGGGGTCTTGTCTGAGACACTGAACCAAACAGCCTCCCCATTGCTCTCCCTGCCCCAGCCATTCAAACATCTCCCAAGCTCCGGCCAGTCTCCTGTCAGCACGCTGATCTAAAATACAAGCCTTATCTTGTTGTTCCCTTGAGTGGCTTCCCACTGCTTAAAAATATAACCCAAGCTCCTCAGTGAGGCATGCAAAGCCTTCTGGTACGTGCAAGCCCCGCTCGCCCCTTGTCCCAGTGTTCTGACTCCGGCATGTACTTCTCACCCTTTGATGGCTTTCCCATACGCTCCGCTCTCAGCCCACGTTGCTATTTCTTTCTCCCCCTGCTCAACCTCAATTGCCTGCTCTAGTCATTCCCTTTCACTAACCCATCCATATTCCCAAATCACTGGGAAGACAGAAAGCTACATCAACATGGAGGCTTACCTCTGAGGATGCAGCCCAGTGAAGTCCAGTGGAGGGGCAACAGCTGGTTCAATCTGCGTGTGGAGCATGCCAGCGATGCGTGTACTCCCATGGCATTTGGAGAAGGCAAAGAATACTGCAGTTACAGCCCTTGTGTCCTAACAGTGTTCGTGTGTGTGTGTGTGTGTGTATGTGTGTGTGCGTGTATGTATGTATATGTGGAGGTCAAAGGTTGGCATCAGATATGTTGCTCTCTCGCCCTCTGCCTTATTTTTAAAATGTTTTTGTTTTGTTTATGTATGTATGTATGTATGTATGTATGTATGTATGTATGTATATGTACGTATCTGTCTGTGTGCATATGAATATGTGGACATCATAGGACAGCTTGTGGGAGTGGATTTCCTCTTTCTACCATGTAAGTCTTGGGGATCGAACTTGGGTCATCGGGCTTGGCAGGAAGCACCTTCCCTTGTCATCTATCTATTTGATCTTACGTATTATTTTCTGATGCAGGGCCCTTCACTGAACCTAGTGCCTGCCATTTGGCTAGGCTGGCTTGCCATCAAATGCTGGGGTCTGCCTGCCTCTACCCACTAGTTAGGGTTACAGTTGTCATTCGCCTTGTTACATGGGTACCCGGGTTCTGAACTCAGGTCCTCGGTTTTTTGCAGCAGGCAATTTGCTGACTGAACTAACAACTGGCCACTCTCTTTTTTTTTGTTTTGTTTTGAAGCAGGATATCATGCAGCCCAAGCTTCAAACTCTCTCTGTAGCAGAGGACGACGGTGACCTTCTAACCTCCTGCTCCTCCCCGTGTGTACTGAGACAGCAGACGGTGCCATCACACCAGGTCAATGCAATGGTGGGGATGGAAGCCAGGACTCCGTGTACACTAAGCCAGCACTCTACCAAATGAGCTACATCTTCAGCCCCTCTTTTTCTTAGCAAATAAGTAATAAAAATTCTTAAATGTATGTATACATATTTGTTATATATACATATATGTATATAAAACAAAGTTGTTGTTTAGTTTATTTTTACCACTTAAATGTATCACTAATATGACCAGTTATTTGTGACAGCATGGTATATCCTGTATAAGTTTTACAATGTACACATTTCCTTCCTTAATGTTTTGTTCTGGACATACTCCTTAGCAACTACTGGCTTTGAGTAGAAGTTAAAAATTTGTCCACCTTTGCTATTGTGATTTGTAATTTTTCCATGTGTCTGTGTGTGTGTGTTTATGTGTGTGCCTGTGTTAGTGTCCACGTGTGTGTCCATGTATGTATATGTCCATGTATGTGTCTGTGTCCGTGTATGTGTGTGTGTACTTTGTGTACTTTAGCTTTTTACTTTTTTGTCTGAGACAAAGTCTCACTCTGAAATCCAAGCTGGCCTCAGAGTCACCATGCATCCAACTGTCTTTGAACTTTTGCTCCTCCTGCCTCAGCCTCCCAAGTTCTGAGATAACACATATGCTCCCCCCCCCACACACAGACACATCCAGATTCTTGTTCTTAACAACATATTACTCCTGTATATATTTTGTCTGTATAATAATTCTGCCAGGTTCTTTGTGGCAGACTGGAGTAGCCCTTGCTTTACTCTGTGACCTGAACCCCAGTACCTAGAGCATGTGCCCGGCCACTATCTGCTATTTATCAGAATTGCTCTCAAGGCATGGCATGGCCTCTATCATCTCCAAACCTGAACAGCAGAACAACAGTCTTTGCCTGAAGACTCCCACAAGACAGCCTGAGTTAACATTCCCTTGTAGACCGAACAGGGGGGAGCTTACAGCCACTCCCCCACTCCCCGTGCACAGATGCACAGAATCCTGCCCCTGCTGCATGTGGCTGGGCAGGGCGGGTTGCTTGGGGATACAGGAGATGGAAGCTTGACGGAGAGGGGCATTCCACCTATGCAGCTTCTGTGAGGTTGTCATGTGTGCTGAAATGACACATGAATTGAAATGAAATGAAACCTGCTGGTGCAGCTGATGGGGGTCACCCGTGCTCCTCAACTTTTCACCTAGATGCTTGAATGCGAGCCTGATAAACTTGCAGGTTTACCAAGCTGGACTTGGGTAGAATTGCTGCTTTGATCTGTCATCCATGCCCCTCTGAGGTGAACAGACACTTGTTCATGTCTCCAGGAAAAGTCACCACAAATAGCCAGTGCCAACTGAACATTTCTTTGACACTTACAACCATTAGCCTTTTTTCGTGGTTAATGGTTAAAAGTTTGCATATGTAAAGTGGAGGCCTCCCAGGTGCCAACAGTCCTTGGTATTTACATGAATCAACACCCCCGCCCCGCCCCACCACACACACACACACACACACACACACACACACACACAGACACACACACACACACAAAGCCAATTTCACTAAGTCTGGAAACGTGCACTCCCTGCTTCCATAACAAAAGTTTCATTAAAAACACTATTTTATAGGCTAGCAAATATCATCTACTAGTTTTCCAGCTAAGAGATTTGGGGGAAATCCCAAAGCAACATTTGCACTAGGCTGCAGAGGCCCCCGGGGTGGGGTGGGGGTGTTAAACAGCATTGACTAGAAAAATTAAAAGCCGGTCCACGAGGCAATTTCATGAAGGTGGGAAAGTTCAGGGAATAATTGTGCAGTTGCTATAGCTCAGGAAGACTACAGTGTGTATAAAAAGAATTTTGAGAGGTAAAATTGAAAAGTTCCCTTGGAGTCAGGCCACAGAGGTCTTTGCATATAGAAGGCTATGAAAGTTTATTTTGTTAAAAGGAGAGGAGCTGCTGGAGGATTTTTTTCTTTTTAAGAACAGAAATAACACAAGCAAAGCCACCCTTCAAAACAGATTAACTTGGCAACAACATTTTAAGTGGATTAGAGAGGGAGGGGTGGAGGAGGAGGATGTCGGTGGCTAGGTCAGCAGTGCAGATAATGTAGCCTAAAGGGAATGAGAAGGGAAACCGCCTATAGGGAATGAGATGAGAAACCGAGCAGTAACACCAAAAGCCCAGGGAAGGAGCAGAGGGGAAGAGAGAGGCTGGGTCAACAGGATTCGTTAGTTATTTGGGCATGGAAGTCAAAGAAGGAAAAGGAAACCATTTGCTTGTATGTGAGAGAAGGGACAGATGGAGGTTGTTTGTCTTTGGAACGAATTCCTGAAGGTGCCGGGCGATGGTGGCGCACGCCTTTAATCCCAGCACTCGGGAGGCAGAGGCAGGCAGATCTCTGTGAGTTCGAGACCAGCCTGGTCTACAGAGCTAGTTCCAGGACAAGCTCCAAAGCCACAGAGAAACCCTGTCTCGAAAAAAAAAAAAAAAAGAAAAAAAAAAAGAATTCCTGAAGGTGAAGCGTGAAGAGGTGGTCAAGACGAGCTCTAAGCTGGGGGGCAGAAACGAAGAAGAGGACAGGCTGGGAGGTGCTTTCTAGGTGGCTGTGTCAGACATTAGAATGTGCCCGACACACTTCAGAGTATAGGGCAAATTATGAACTGAAGGTCTGGAGTATTGACTCTAAACTCACCTTGTATACCTTACAGTTTACACACCCTACAGCTCTGCACCCTACAGTCTATGCACCCTACAGTCTATGCACCCTACAGCTCTGCACCCTACAGACTATGCACCCTACAGCTCCACACCCTACAGTCTACGAACCCTACAGTCTATGTACCCTACAGTCTATGCACCCTACAGTCTACGCACCCTACAGTCTACGCACCCTACAGTCTACGCACCCTACAGCCTACGCACCCTACAGCCTACGCACCCTACAGCCTACGCACCCTACAGCCTACGCACCCTACAGCCTACGCACCCTACAGCCTACGCACCCTACAGTCTACGCACCCTACAGTCTATGCACCCTACAGTCTACGCACCCTACAGTTCTGCACCCTGCAGTCTATGCACCCTACAGTCTATGCACCCTACAGCTCCGCATCCTACAGCTCTGCACCCTACAGTCTATGTACCCTACAGGCTCTGCACCCTACAGTCTATGCACCCTACAGCTCTGCACCCTATAGCTCTGCACCTTACAGGCTCTGCACCCTACAGCTCCGCACCCTACAGCTCTGCACCCTACAGTTCTGCACCCTACAGGCTCTGCACCCTACAGCTCTGCACTCTACAGTCTAAGTACCCTACAGTTCTGCA
>NW_004949097.1:4027903-4031284 GCF_000317375.1 Microtus ochrogaster
GCACTCTACAGTCTAAGTACCCTACAGTTCTGCACCCTACAGGCTCTGCACCCTACAGCTCCACACCCTACAGCTCTGCACCCTACAGGCTGTGCTATGCACTCCACAGTTTATGCACCTTACAGCTTCTTCTTGCCAATGACTAGCTGCATTGGAAACTCCAGGGCTGGCTGCTTCTGCAAAGTTCTTTCTTGGTCAAATTTGGCTCCTCCCTGGTTTCTGTTGACCCTCCTGTGGAGAGCTCTGCACTCTGGAAGGCTTCCAGACAACCTTCCTTCTCTACCCTCTCCACCAGAGATCAGGCTTGTGCCATACTCCACCCCACCACCCATCCTCTCTAAACACAGTTCTTCCATCTCGCTCCCACAACCCTTTACTCCTGTCAGGATAGAGCACCTAGATTAACAAACACAAGAGAAGGCGAGGTCAGTACTGCCTGCGTTGTTCTGTACAGTCAGAATCAGTGTTCAGTATAAACCTTTAATCCTTAAAACCCCTTTAAATTATTGAACTTGGTCATAAATTAGAAAATTATGTTAGTAGGTTGCATCTTAAAAGTGAGTTCATTCTGCTTTAATAATTTTAGATGGAAAAGTGGGACTGGTTCTAAGACATTCTTGTGAGGAGTTATATTTAACCTCCAGTAAACATCCCTCAGTTAAGAGACAGAGTAACCTACAATGCAATGCAAAATCTTGGGTCAGGGGCTGGAGAGATGGCTCAGTGGTTAAGAGCACTGACTGCTCTTCCAGAGGACCCGGGTTCAATTCCCAGCACCCACATGGCAGCTCACAACTGTCTGAAAATGCAGTTCCATGAGATCTGACACCTTCACACCAATGAACATAAAGTTAAATAAATCATTAAAAAAAGAATCTCAGGTCACAAAGACCATCCTTTAATGTTTCTCTGGATGTTGAATGATGTGGACACAGTTACATTGTTCTCCAGCACTCACCAAGCACTTCATGAGCAACTTCTGAGCAACATTACAGATTCTAATGGCTGACAATCAGTTCGGACAACCTGTTTATTTAGTAAAGAATCAAATTAGTAAAACCAATAGTATCAACAAAACCCACTATTGAACTGACCACTGATCATGCAAATAATTTAGCAAACACTGAAAGTCCCTTATATAGGTATATATGTGTGTATATATATATATATACACATATATGTTTAAACACATATCTATGTTTTTGTTTTGTTTGTTTGTTTTTTGAGACAAGATTTCTCTGTAGTTTTGGTACCTGTCCTGGAACAAGCTCTTGTAGACCAGGCTGGCCTCAAACTCACAGAGATCCACCTGCCTCTGCATCCTGAATGCTGGGATTAAAAGCGTGCGCTACCACCGCCTGGCATATCTATGTTTATATATATAAAATATTTGTTTATTATGTATACAGTGTACTGTGTGCATGTTTGCCTACACAAGAAGGTATCAGATCTCATTATAGATGGTTGTGAGCCACCACATTGTTACTGGGAATTGAACTCAGGATTTCCAGAAAACTGGTTAGTGTTCTTAACCTCTTAGCCATCTCTCCAGCCCCTGAAAGTCCTTTGGTTTCTGTTACTCTGTTGTTTGAAAAAAAAAAATAGATGCTCCCAAAATACTTAGATTAGGGGCTGGAACTGGGCTCAGCAGGTAAAGCACCTGCTGTATAAGCCTGGGGACTTAAGTCTGAATCCCTTGCACCTCTATAAAAAGCTGGCGCAGTGGCACAGATTTGGAACCCCATGGCAGAGACAGGTTGATCCCAGGGGCTTGTGGGGGCAGCCAGTCTGGCAACATGCCAAGTTCCAGGTTCATCAAGAAACACTGTCTCAAGAGCTACGGTGGGCTGGGCAGTGGTGCCACAGGCCTTTAATCGCAGCCCAGAGGCAGGCAGGTCTCTGTAAATTCAAGGCCAGCCTGGTCTACAAAACAAGTTCCAGGACAGTTCGGAGTGTTTCATAGAGAAACCCTGCCTCAGAAAAAACAACAAACAAAACAAAACAACAACAACAAAAAAAAAAACCTAGGGTGACAAGCCAAAGGGGACAACACCAGCACCTGTATCAATATCCAGTAGAATTCTGATTTCCAGTACACACTCACACAAATACAGCTTACGACCAACAAAATAAAATGACTTAATCTACATAGTAATTAAGCTGTCGCCTGAATCATTTATACAATTGTGGTTTCCAGTTTGTTGACATTAGTTTTCTAAAACACCAATAGGAAGTGAGATTGCTGTTTCCTTTGCTTACTCTGTGGTAGGCTACTCTTTAGAGGAAAGAATCTAACTTTAAGGAAACACTGTACAGAGAACTCATTACTGAGTAGCCTTGTTCCCCCACAACCTTAGGAATCGCTTGCTTTCTCTCATGTAAGGCTATGCTTTAGAAATCCAATGTGTCATTAATTCTGCCTCCATCGGATGCCTTTTGACTCAAGAGACTAAGAGTGTTAGCAGAAACATCTGCAGATCTTTGGAATGTCAGCCAGTAACGTGGAGTTTCCTTCAGCAGAAAAAAAAAATCACGGGCGAGGAGCCCAGTCCAGGGCTGTGCTGAGGGACAGTGAGATCAGCTCTGACATCGAGAAAAGAAGAACTGATCACTTTGGGGAAAAGTTAGACTTGGCAAAAGTAGTTTTCCCTGCTTGTTTTCCTGCAGTTGAAATGAATGGGAAGTTAGGATTGGGGCAGAGAGGTTGAAAACGCATGCATGCATACCTAAGATAAAGGGATGGGCTATCTTGTGGAAAGTGTGGGTCATTATAAAACTTTGCTACGTAAAAACATAAAGGACCAAATATTTCGACTGGTACAGTTTCGTGGCTGTAGAATGATTAGTAAACACACTTTGTTTACAAACTAACGGCCCCTTCACATTGCATCTCATGCTAGCTAGCCCAAATCACCTTCGGACACGATGAGTTTCCTCTGTGTGATACTTCCACTGTCAGATCTTTCCAGGTTTTAAAAAATTGTTTTACTACTACTTATTATTATTATCAATATTATTCCTTTAATTACTCAAGCAGGACTCTACCAGACCTTCAAAGAATTTTCCTTAGACTGCCTTCCTCTGGCTCTTTACTTCTGAATGCTGCTACTTGGGGATTCCTGTGATGAGAAACGCTTGCCAGAGCTTCAGTCGCTATCCAGATGCATTTCATGTACATATCTATATTAGTTACTGTTCTCATTGCTATGACAAAATACCCAACAAAGGTAACTTCAGAAAGAAAGTCTTGCACTCGGGAGCCAGAGGCAGGCGGATCTCTGTGAGTTTCGAGACCAGCCTGGTCTACAAGAGCTAGTTCCAGGACAGGCTCCAAAACCACAGAGAAACCCTGTCTCGAAAAACCAAATAAATAAATAAATA
>NW_004949097.1:4031384-4114790 GCF_000317375.1 Microtus ochrogaster
CAGGCTCCAAAACCACAGAGAAACCCTGTCTCGAAAAACCAAATAAATAAATAAATAAATAAATAAATAAATAAATAAATAAATAAATAAATAAATGAAAGTCTTTTTCTGGCTCTTCATTAAAAAGTACAGTTCACCATGGTGGGGAAATGCATGGAGGCAGGTTGTCACAGGGTATCAGCTGTCTGGAAGCAGAATGGGAAGAACGCTGGTACTCAACTGACTTTCACCCCTCCAAAGATCCCACACACACTCTGTGTGTGTGTGTGTGTGTGTGTGTGTGTCCTTACAAAGGCTTAGGATCCTCTGGAACTAGAGTTACAGGCAGTTACATGTTGCCTAAAGCGGCTGCAGGCAACCTAACTTAAGCCCTCTGCAAGAGCAGCAAATAATCATTTTAATCATGGAGCTGCTTCCTTTGTCCTTTTTATCCTGTCTGGGCCCTGCTTGTGGAACATGCCACCAGTTAAGAGTGTGTTTTTCCAGTAAAGGGAACCCAGTGCGGAAATTTCCTCCCAAAAGAGCCCAAAGATTTGTCCCATAGATGGTTCTAGATCCTGCCAAGTTGGCAGTCAATATTTACCAACCTAATATCCACCTTCTCTGTTTTCTATCTCGTACTCACACCTCTAACTACTGTGATGGGTTTTAATTGTCTTTGGACTATCATAAATGCACAAATCTAATTACTAACATAATCTCTTCTATATTGATGCTGTGCCATTATGTGTAAAAAATTTATTTGATACAATGTCTCACTATGTAGCCCTGGGTGACCTGGAACTGGCTATATAGACCAAGACTCCAACACAGAGATGGGTCTCTGCTTCCTCACCAAATTAAAGGAGTGTGCCTCCACAGCTGTCTACATGTAAAGGAGTGTGTTTCATGGAGGGGCCGCTTGTTCGTCCTGGCCGCCCAGCTAGCTTAGCCCTGAAATAACCACACAGAAACTGTATTAATTAAAGCACTGCTTGGCCCATTGCCTCTAACTTCTTATTGGCTAACTCTTACATCTTAGTTTAACCCATTTTTATTGGTCTGTGTATCGCCATGTGGCAGTGGCTTACTAGCTAAGTTTCGGCAGCATTTCTTACTCTGGTGGTGGATCCATGGCATCTCTCCGACTCTGTTTTCTTTCTCAAAAAATTTAGTTCCATCTTCCCCACCTAACTAAGTTCTGCCCTATCAATAGGCCAGGGCAGTTTCTCTATTCATTAACAATGAAAGCTGCACATCGACAGAAGAACCTCCTACACCATTTCCCCTTTTTCTGTTTAAACAAAAAGGAAGGCTTTAACTTTAACATAGTAAAATTACATATAACAAAACAGTTATCAAGCAAGAATTACAGTTACAATATTTATATTTACTTTATCTTTTATCATAACTAAGGAAAACTATAACCATAAATTCTTCAACTCCATCAAAGACTCCAGAAGAATATACTATTACCTAAGTAAACAGGAGGTGCATTATCAGCAACTTCCAAAACTCTAGAATTGACAGAGACATCTTGCTGACTGGACAGTTACCCAAAGTTTTTCTGTATCCATCTTTAGCCTACAGGCCCATAGTATCCAACAGACTTTTCCATGAAGCAGGAAATTTCAAAGACAGTTTTGCCTATACTGGCAGTTTGTCAGTCCCTTTCTTCTGAATCCTGCAGAATATCTGGCAGACTCTTTCAAGAAGCAGGAACTCTGAAGGATTATCTCACCTTTAGGCAAGTTCAGCAGTCATTGCTCTGTGGGTCCTACATGCCCAGTTTATGCAACAGTCCAGGCAAGAGCAGTTTCTTGCCCAAATGGCTAACCAACTCTATTAGGAGCCTCTTCGATCCCATCTTCATCTTGAAGTATATTAGTGTTGCCAGGAGCAGATGTGTTTCATTGTCATGAAAAGCCCTAAACTTTTAAACATTTTAAATGCCATATTCTGAAGGAAAGATTTGAATAATCTATATCCATCTGAAATACTTCTCTGTACATCTAGAAAATCTAACTAAGATGACTACAAACTTGACTATTATAGATGATTATTAACTTATATTTCTTAATTATACATTACATCTTTGGCATCTCTCTGACTCTGTTTTCTTCCTCCCAGAATTTGGTTCCGTCTTCCATGCCTACCTAAGTTCTGCCCTATCAATAGGCCAGGGCAGTTTCTTTATTCATTAACCAATGAAAGCTGCACATGGACAGAAGAACCTCCTACACCAGGTGTGTGCCTCCACAGCTGTCTATATGTAAAGGCATGTGCCTCACAGCTGTATACATATAAATCATATCTTTCACGTATACTTGGAAAGTATATTTAAAAAAAGAATATATGTGTTATATTATTCACGGATAAAATCTGTTTCTACCTTTATCCGAGTAACACTTATTACCTAGACATCTCTATTTTGTGGGGTGTGCTCATCGGTATGCCTTCCAGGCTGAGCTGCAGTCCTCCTGCCTCGGAGTCCTGAGCAGCTAGGTTCACAAGTGTGAACCTCTGTACCCAGTTCTTCTCTATTTTTAATTCTCAGTTTATAACAAAAATAGTCTTTCATCTCTAGCAGGTACCAACCCAAAGCACACTGTTCCCGTGCACTCATGGGTACCTCAACCCTGTCGGCTCTGCTACTTCACAGGCAGTTTCTTTTCTGCCAGCTTTACTGACTTCTCTTCTTTGCAGCCCTCAAACTCAAGGGTTCCTCAAGGTTTTTTCCTTATATAATCGTCTCACTTGGCAGATTTCTCTTGTAGCTTTCATTATCTTCTACACGAATGTACAAGTTTTAGAACATGGCAGAAATTCTTTAATACTTTAATTCTGTCACAATACTGAAACTCGAATGCTGTCTTCAGGGCAACACTGTCTCTCTCTGTAGTCCCTGGCTGCTGCTTTCCGGGATTAAAGAGCCATTTCACAAGCAGAGCTCTGCTAGAGTTTTCGGGTCATTGTATACGTCAGCTACCTATAGTCTCACAGGACCCAACGGTGCTTGAACACGGAGCTTGAAACCAGGAACAGACATTTGGTTTCGCTCAGAACTCTGCAACCTGGGCAGGCCTAGCATAGTGGCCTCTCTGTGCTCCATCCCTGCTCAGCTGGGAAGTTCCTCTGAAGGCTGGTGCGGGAGTGAGGATGGAGGGTTATCTTTCAGTATGGTCTCCATGTGTGCCTGGCAGATTGCTGTCGGCTGTCAACTGCAAGCTTAGCTGTGACCTTTACGAGGTCCCTCTGCGGACCTGTTGGCCATCTCCACACCGCAGCCTCTGTTCTGATGAGGAGCATCCCGGACACCAAACAGATAAGCATGTTGCTTTGACGACTCTGTCTTACTTAAAGCAGTGAGAGGGCTTGTCTGGGGGATTCAGGGGAAAGGGGCAGACGCTTCATCATGTGGGCGGTGGTAAGATTATGCACGACTGAGTGGAGAATGGACAGGCACTTTCTTCCTGAATGCTTTTTCAAATTCACAATCTGCTAGGAGTCCTAAAGCACCAAGTCCCCGTCTGTGGGTTAATTCTGGATCATCCGCTAAGCCAGCGACGGCCCATATGCCTCTTTAGCTCTAAGCAGCAACTGTCTGCCTCGCTCTCCCTGGGTGTGTAACGGTAGTAGAAGAAAATGATCTTATTTTCTACATTGTAATAGCAAATGTGTGTGTATGTGAACGTGTGTATGCGTGTGTGGTACACGTGCATGCGTGTGTAGTCCTATGGCGGCATCTAGTTAAATTTTCACTGGCAGTCAAATCTCTGCCCCGGTCAGTCAGGGTGCCATTTTCCCTCCAGCTTTTGGAGAGGAAATAGAGTGTGTCCATAAAAAGTCCCCAGCATGTCTTCTCAGAATAAATAGTTCAAACAGTGTGATGGCTCAAATAGATTATCAAACTCGGTTTATCTTCTTTCTGCTAAGGTGGCCTATTTTTGGAAGTTGACACCAGTTTCCTGGAGTATGAACTGTGCTTTTCCATCTATTTTCTCTTAAAATGTCTGGTTTTTAACAAGTGGGAAGAACCACTCTCGGCCTCCAAGCGAAGCAAACTGTGGCCCTGGAGATCGCTCTATATTCAAGGTCAGATGCGTTCTCACTCTGAGCCCAGTGTGGCTGCAGAATATACAACAGAGCACGGCTTCAGGATCAGTTCTGGAGGGCAGAAAACCGCAAATCACCATGTGGTATTCTCGCATTTCAGAGATGCAAAAGTTTACTATTCCACAAAATGCTGAATCGCTATCTTATTTCAAAGACAAGTTCTATGTTAGAAAGCCCTCTATCTTGTTTTCCCAAAGAGACAGTCGTTGGCCTAAAATTCCCACAGTTATTGTTCGATGGTTGCCGACCTCTTGTCTGCTCTGCAGGCCGATTTGTTGCTGTTCCGACCTTGACAGTCTGTAGTCTGTGCTCTACCCCTGCATGTTTACTTCCTGAGATCAATTCGAATGAGAGGAAATAAAACCCTTTGAGCCATAGCCAGCGTGTATGGAGCACACCTTGCTAGCAGCCTCATAATTTTATGTTTTTATTGTGTGCATATATTTTTAGAATATGATGAGCTACAGTTACATGTTGAGAGTTGTTTGGTTGATACACAGCACAAAAAAAAAGTAATCCAGAGAAAAACTCGGCCAATAGATCAGTGATCTTTTCAATGTGCAATGTCTCCACAAGAATGACGTTCACACTTAGAAGAACTTCGTTCAAATACTAACTCACTGTATAGTCTAAATTGGCACAAGTATATGGACAAATTTCTTTATATCCTGCTGGCACCAAACTGGCTTGTTGAGCGTGACCCTTGTTAATATTGCCACGCTCAGCTGTCACCTCCTCAATGAAGAAGATCATTTCCCTAAACATCCCAAACATCCTAGTCAAAAACATCCATCTCATCTGGTACAGACTCAACATAACACACCTCTCTTTTAATTAATATACTCTCGCACTCCTAAATTCTCAGGAAGAATTTCTTAGAACCCAGCTATGATAAGATCAATAAAAGTGTTGTGTCCCACCATCCCTTGTTGAACTGGTAAAATGATGACTTTGGAGAATTCTGATCAAATGATAAACAGGGGCCACTGTGTATGAGTGTCAATTCCTACCTCGCTTACTCGGCCTTCACCCTCCCAGCCAACCATGTCCACAGGTGCGTCTGGCTATAGACTTTAAGTCTTAAGTAGCTTCTGGGATCCTGACTGAAAGAAAGCTAGTGAAACCTCTACCTGATGTGGGATTTCCCTCTGTACCATTGATTAATAAACAAACTGCTTTAGACCAATAGCAAGGCAGAACTTAGGTAGGCAGGGAAAACTAGGCTGAATGCTGGGAGAGAAGCCATGTAGCCCCACCAGAGACAGACGCCAGTTGGAATCTTGCTGGTAAGCCACAGTCACATGGCGATACAGATTACTAGCAATGGGTTAAATTAAGATGTAAGAGTTAGCCAATAAGATGTTAGAGCTAATGGGCCAAGCAGTGTTTTAAATAATACAGTTTCTGGGTGGTTCTTTTGGTTCTGGGCAGCTGGGATGAACAAGGGGTACCCTCCTTGCTACACCTACCTGGAAGAGAGTATCAAATAACCCAGGCACACTGGTTCCTTGTGGCTCACTAGGCAACAACCAAGACTCTGTGCCGGTGAACAACACGAGCATTTAAATTACAGAGATGACCGTCCATTTGCCAAACCCGTACCAATGTCTGGTGAATGACCTGCTGCCTTCAGTGGTTCCCCAAATGTTAGTTAGGCCTTTGGTGGAGACAGCCTGACTCTCGTTACACAAGAATGTCTCGCTCTCTTTACAATTTGAAGATTACAGGAGTCCCTACCCATGGCATGATGTGCCTTATACCAAGACATGAACAGGAAGTCAACCCATTTTGTCATAAATCTATAGCCTTGGTGTTGAATAAATTACATGGGGCATGCCATGATTTCTCATTTTTTAAAAAAAATACTCTTGAGGACTGGGAAGATGGTTGGTAAAGTGCCTGCTATGTGAGCATGAGGACCTGAGTTCAAATCCCAGCACCCATGTAAAATGCTGGGTATGGTCCGAGTCTATAATATCAGTGCTGGCGTGACACACACAGGCCTGGGTCTTGCTGGTCAGGCTGTCTAGTTAAATTGGTGAGCTCCAGGTTCAATGAGAAACCCTGTCTCAAAATAGAAAGGGGAGTCCCAAGGATGCTGATATGAGAGGGCCAGGGCTCTTACCAATGCATGAAGGAAGTGTATGGAAAACTACTATCTTGCAACTCAATTAAAAGTATAATTAAAGCTGGGCAGTGGTGGTGGCACACACCTTTAATCCCAGCACTCGGAAAGTGGAGACAGGCAGATCTCTGTGAGTTCAAGGCCAGCCTGGTCTACAGAGCAAGTTCCAGGACTGGCTCCATAACTACTAAGAAACCCTGTCTTAGAAAACAATAAAACCCAAAGCAAATAATACACATATCCATACATACATACACACAGAATGTTGCTTTAACTATGTACAGTCATGTTGCTTTTATTTATACTGCATTTGTTTAATTATGTAAAGATGTGTTGCTGTTTTACCTTGACTGCCTAAGGCACCTGATTAGTCTAATAAAAAGTTGAATGGCTGCTGGGCGGTGGTGGCGCATGCCTTTAATCCCAGCACTTGGGAGGCTGAGGCAGGTGGATCTCTGTGAGTTCGAGACCAGCCTGTTCTACAAGAGCTAGTTCCAGGACAGGCTCCAAAACCACAGAGAAACCCTGTCTCAAAAAAACAAAACAAAACAAAACAAAAAAAGTTGAATGGCCAATAGCTAGGCAGAAGAGGGATAAGCATGGCTGGCAGACAGAGAATAAGTAAAAGGAGGAATCTAGGCTCAGAAGGGAAGAATGAGGGAGTGTCGCGCCCACCTTGACCAGCAAGGAAGACGCAACACCAGAGTTCTTCTTGCAAGCAGTTTATTCAGGACCTTGTTCACAGCAATCTTTCTCCTTTTCTTTCTCTCTCTCTCTCTCTCTCTCCCCAGACAAATCTCTCCCGGCCTTTAAAAAGGCACGGGCCGCCAACCCCAGATTGCCAAGTGGGCACTGCCTACAGGTTCATGCATATGCAAGCAGCTGACGATCATTGCGTGATAATAACATGAGTCAGGCCTTAGCCATGTTAGGAGTTGATTATCACAGAGAGCACTTGCTTTCGGGATCGCGGAGGGTGGAAGCCAGCACCAGCAGGTGCAGCTCCAGGCAGCTCTCTACACATCGCCATCAGGTGCAGCTCCGGGCAGCTCTCTACACATCGCCATCAGGTGCAGCTCCAGGCAGCTCTCTACACATCGCCATCAGGTGCGACTCCACGCAGCTCTCCACAAGGGAGAAATCGAGAGAGGGAGATGCCCAGGGCCGGGCAGCGGCCAGCCAGCCAGACACAGAGTGGGACATGCAGAATGAAAGAAAGGTCAAAAGCCCTGAGGCAAAGCATAGATGAAGAGAAACAGGTTGATTTAAGTTATAAGTGCTAGTGGGACAAGCCCAAGATAAGGCCAAGCATTCACAAGTAATAATTAAGTCTCTATGTCGTAATTTGGGAACTGGTTGGTAGCCCAAAAGAAATCCTGTTACAGCTAACTTTCAAAATGCCAGAAGATGCTATTCAGGCTGCTGGGAGGAGAAACAGCGGCAGTGGTCTTACCCACTCTGATGTAGGAGGGTCTTCTGTTTTGTGTTGATTTCATTGGTTAAATAAAGAAACTGCCTTGGCTTTTTGATAGGGCAGAAAATTAGGGAGGCTGAATAGACAGAACAGGATGCTGGGAAGAAGGCAGTGTGGCAGACACCATGGCTCTCCTCTTTGAGACGGTAGATTCATCCCAGTAAGCCACAGTCAAGTGGCGATACAGATTATTAGAAATGGGTTGAATCAATATGTAAGAGCTAGCCAATAAGAGGTTAGAACTAATGGGCCAGGCAGTGTTTAAATGAATACAGTTTTTGTGTTATTATTTCCGGGGCTAAGCTAGCCATGTGGGAGCGGGCCGGACGAAAAGCAGGCCTGCTCACCTCTTCACTATGCCCCTCAAACCTGTAAGACCCATCCGATAGGAAAGATGTTGACAATTGTTCCATTGTGGATTAACTGCTATGTGGGTAACCAAAGAGTCTCTGATGGAAGTTGAGAACTATCCTGCATGAAGGAATCCATGCCTACTCAGAAGCCTGTGGCTGGGGAGGTAATAGGTTCTAAGGAAAATTATTTCCGTTCTTTAGCCAAGGTAACATAGCCTCAAACTGCCTCCTGAGTAATTATATTTCTACCTATAGACAAATGTTATTCTCAGTCTTCAACAGAAAAGTTTCTCCTTCCAGCAGAATATGGCCAAGGCAGAGACTCAAGGCTGCTCAAGGAGCAGAGAGTGAATGATGATTAAGTGCCCAACCATAATTAATATGTTTACACCCATTAAAGCTCAGTCACATGGTACAAGAAGAAGTGGAAGGAATATAAGGGCCAGAAGATAGGAGAAGGGCCATGAGATGCCATCTTCTGAGTGGCACAGAGCCACTGTGACCAGAACTCAGAGAGTTGTGGTTGCCTCTACTTGGCCTGCATAAGAATGGGTTCATCAACAATTAAGCAAAGACTGCAGAAAGCCTCAGGGTGCCCTGCGCCTTTCTGCTTAAGTCTTGGCTATGGAGAGATCATTCTGAGAGATAGGGAGCCCTTATCTTCAGCTGTGTATGCACTGGTGTGCCCAGGCTCTGAGGGATAGCCCCAAGCTTATGTTCAGAGAGGGCTGTGGTTAAACTCAGTGAATTACCAAGCCAACCCAAAGTCATGAATCTGAGAAAGGTCTGGAAGGGAGGAGGGGTGTAACACAAAGAGCAAAAACTCAGAGACAAATACTGGGGTTCAACCCGAAGATCAGAAAAGCAAAGCAGCCAAGCCACTAGAGAGCTCTTACCTCTAAGAAATCTTCAGACTAAAAGAGAGCAAGTTCCTGTCTCATCCCTCCTTATAGTCCTCTCTAGTGCTAGGATTAAAGGTGTGCACCACCACCTGGTCTCTACAGCTGGCTAGTGTGGCTGCTAGGATTAAAGGTGTGTGCCATCACCACCCGGTCTCTATGGCTGGCTAGTGTGGCTGGCTGCTTTGCACTGACCTTCAGGCAAGCTTTATTTATTAAAATACAAATGAAATATCACTACAGAGGGGGTTTGATAGGGATGGTAGGACGACAAAAAAGGGCAGATAATGAAAACAATTAGAATACAATATATATGTGTGTGTGTGTGTATGTGTATGAGAGAGAGAGTATAGAGTTGTATTTTATACTTAGGTTTGCGTGTGTGTGCGTGTATACATATATATGTTAGATATATATGTTAGAAATTGTCAAATAACAAACTTAATAAGAATATATACATATTCTTATTAATATGTGTTTGAGTGTGTGTGTGCACGCACACTTGTGTATGGTAGAGAGTGACTGAGGGCAACACTCAACACTGACTTCTGCTCTTCACATGCACATATGTCCACATGGATACACACATAAACATGCACACACACACAAGCATATGCACATACGCTCTGGCTAGTAGTCTTGTCATCTTGACACACACTTGGGTCAACAGAGAGAAGGGAGCATCAACTGAAAAAATGGCCTTGCCACATTGGCCTGTAGGCAAGCCTAGGGGGGCATTTTCTTAATTGATGATTAATGTGGATGTGTCCAGCCCACTGTGGGTGGTGGCAGCCCTGGGCAGGAGGTCCTGGGACCTAGAGAAAGCAGATGGATGAAGATAGGAACAGCAAGCTAGTAAGTAACATTCCTCAACGACCTCCCCTTCAGTTCCTGCCTCCAGGTTCCTACCTTGAGTTCCTCCCCTAACTTCCTTTCATGTTGGCCTGTAGGCTGCAAGGTAAAATAAATCTTTCCTTCCCCAGGTTGCTTCTGGTCATGGTCTACAACATTAAAAATCAAGCTAAGATAGCATACAGGGTACACACACATACACACACACACACACACACACACACACACACCCCTAATTATAAACTACATCTCTTGAATCTCATAATGATATCCATTCTGCCAGCTTTCCCCTGACAGTGGATCTAGTTTGTGACCTTCCTCTCACTGTCTCTCTTGCTGTTACATTGGCCCGGTTTCCTACCCTCTCCTTCTCCTGTAGATTATGAGCCTCCTCCCATGGCCACATAATCATATTATCCCATTCTTTAGCTCAGAGCCCTCTAGTTGGCTTCTCCTCTTTGTAAGAGCACGTGCCCCTTTGATAGCCATGTGAACCTGCATCTGGCTAGCTATCTTAACAGTGTCCACTGTGATTGCTTCACGGAGCCTTGGTGGACATCATGCACTTGTCTTCCACTGGAATGGTCTCTGTGTAAGTATCTACGTGGCTTGCTCTTGCATTCAGGATGTCACTGATGTGTGAACACATCAGGAGGAGGCCTTGCAGCCATTATTCCTCTCTCTCTCACACACACAACTACAGTCAGAACATACATAGTATTTAATTACAGATTCCCTACTGTCTACTCTCTCTAAATGTTAGAGCCATGGAAGTATTTTCTATGTTCTGTTCACTCTCCCTGGCCTCCAAAACACTGCGCCTTAAAAGCAGCACTCAATAAGTAGATTTACAAACATGGTATAAGTGTATATTTCTCTGAATCCTTTGTCTAGGTACGAGGCAAGGCTTGATCATCTCATCCACCACAGGGCTCCACTCTCTATCTCATAAATGAACTGAAATGGTTTTTTAAAAAAATCTATATTCTCTCCTGCTATTTTTAAACCCATGCTATTTTTAGACCCTGTAGCAATTCAAGGCACAGATGGTGTCAGTTTCAAGTTCATTTGTTTGAATCGATGAGCAGATGGTTACGACTCAAATGCAAACAACGTTCATGTCGAGCACTGACATCTAATCTGAAATGGCTTCATGAACTGAAGTGGTCACTTAATCCCATGAGCAGGGAAGCCATATTTCTCAGCTTGATGCAAAATTTTGTCTTCTGGTTCCCTTAGTTTTTCCATTTCTCCATATAGAGGATAGATGCCGCCATCCATCCTCATGGGGCGGAGCTGCATGCAGAAGCCCTGAGGGCTGCGTGGAGGAGGACTGCATGAACCAAGATTACGAAGGCAGGAAAATTGTGGGGGAGCAAGAACAGCCTAAGGAGTTTCAGTTTCCCTAGGAGAGAAGAGTTTGTGAATAGCTACATATGAGTGCCTCTGAGTTCACCTGTCGCTCTATTAACAGAAATTGTTAGAACGCGAACCCTAAGTGACATTTTCTTTAGCGGTGTAACCATTGGGAAGGAGCCATTGCTCTGTGAGCCCACCCCATCCACACCCATGAAAGCAGCTCATGCAGGTTGCTTTTTGTCCACTTGGCACAGGCCAGGGTCTTCTGGAAAGAGAGAACCTCAGTTGAGAAAGTGCCCCAAAGTTGGCCCGTAGGCAACTTTCTTGATTAATGATGGATTTGGAAGGGCCCAGCCCATTTTGGTGCTGGGCATCACCCGAGCAGGTGGTCCTGGACTGTATAAGACAGCAAACTGAACAAGCCATGAAGAGCGAGCCTGTAAGCAGTATTCATTTTTCTATAGCCTCTGCTTCAGTTCCTGCCACAGGTTCCTGCCTTGAGCTCCTACCTTGGCTCCCCCACCCCCATTACACTGTAATGTGTAGGGCAAATAAACTCTTTCCTCTTCAAGTTGCTTTTGGTTATGGTGTTTTATCATAGCAATAAAAAGCAAACTAAGACACAACTCTAATGATGTCTATCGGGACACACACACAAACACCATGATGAATGGAGAAGGGACAGGAAAGATAGATGGCTCAGGGGTTGAAAACACTTGCTCCATAGTCATGAGGACCCATGTTCAGATGCCAGAAGCCACATAAAAAGTAGGGAGCCCCCACAAACCTCTGTCACCACAGCTCTGGGGCTGGAGGGACAGAGGATAATAGGGTCGCTGGAGCTTGATGACTTCCCACATAGTTTATCCCAGGTTCAAGGAAGAGATGGGTTCAAAGGAGTAGGCAGAGTGACAGAGGAGGATACCCTATCCCCTCTTCGGGCCTTCACACACACACATGCGCATGAATGAATAAATAAAATTTAGAATGTTGTAAAAGTAGAAATGAAGCTAGTTGGGAAGATGATTAGCTGTGGTGGGAAACAGCCGAGAGAAGGGGGGGAGAGGGAATATGATTAAAACACTGTTTGCTTATGTATGAAATTGTCATAGAGGAGCCCAATATTATGCAAAGAATTAATAGATGCTAATAAAATATTTAAAATGTGAACTCCAAACATGACACAAGAAAATAAACTTAGAATTGCAAAGGCAGTTTATTCTTAAATACAGGTTGACATTTAGTTAAAGTAAAAACGTTTTCCCTTGCCTTTAAAATAATTTACAATAATAATAAAATTCCAAATAATACAATTTCCATTGGGAAAAGTATGAGACTGGGGAGACACTATACTCATTTAGTGCAAGTGGAGTTGGGTATGTAGACCAGCAGTTATAGAGCCTGAACTTTGGTGAGGCTTTGGGGTAGACTTCCTAGGACAAAAAAACCAACAAAAGCAGAAAGGAAAACAAAAGCATTTAAAATTAGTTTTATAGCCATTTCTAAGAAACTTTATCAGATTGGGAACATTATGAGGCATTTTAGCTTTTCTTTGGGCTTTTTTGGGTAATTAAAATATTATACTGGGCAATGGTGGTGCACGCCTTTAGTCCTAGCACTCAGGAGGCAGGAGCTCTGTGACTTCAAGGCCAGCCTGGTCTACAAGCGCTAGTTCCAGGACAGCTAGGGCTGTTATACAGAGAAACTCTGTCTCAAAAAAAAAAAATTGTAAAGAATACATATTTTGCAATCATAAAAATTATTTTAAATTTACTAGGGCCTGGAGAGTTGGGTCACTGGTTGAGAGCACTTGCTCTTGAATCAAGTTCTCAAGAAGGGGATTCAGGCCACGTGGGGCTCACAATTGTCTCTAACTCCAGTACCAGGGGATCTGATGCCCTCTTCTGGCCTCCACTGGGACTGCACCTATATAATGGTGCACAGATATAACATGTAGGCAAAACATTCATACACATACAATACAAATAAACAACTCTCTTAAAAATCACTATGTGCTTATATATTCCTTTTTGATATGCGGTAGCCACCCTTGGAATGTAGTATCCAGCTCTATAACCCAGACATAAGAAACACCTCTCAGATTTTTTTCACAGCCAAAGGTCAGTTGACGTAGCAGAGAAACAGTTGGGTCTCCCAGCTCTGACTCATCCCTGAGTCTTGTCTATTGCCAAGTGGAATGTTGATGTGGGAGTGATTTCTTATTAATAAAGAAACTGCCTAGGCCCATTTCATAGGCCAACCCTTAGGTAGGCGGAGAAAACAGAACAGGATGCTGGGAGAAAGAAGCTGAGTCAGTGAGTCGCCATGGTTCTCCCACGCCAGACAGACGCAGGTTAAGATCATTCCTGGTAAGCCAGCTTGTGGACTACATAGAATAATAGAAATGGGTTAGATCAATATGTAAGAGCTAGCCAATAAGAGGCTAAAACTAATGGGTCAGGCAGTGATTAAAAGAATACAGTTTCCGTGTAATTATTTCGGGGCATAAGCTAAGCTAGCCATGCGGGCGGCAGGGTCCTGGGGACGCAGCCTCGCCGCTCCTATTTCAACAGAATGTAGTACTGGGGGTCTCATCCAACCAAAGTGACCTAACCAGGAGCACTGTTGACAAGCAATCAGACTCTGGGAAGAGGAAATAGCTCTGGAGACCATTTAAGACTTCTTCGATGCTTATCATACGCTAGATGCAAAAATTGTGAAAAACGGCAATGTTGATTTTTTAAAATCCTTCTAATGGCTTAAGACTCAGCAACCATGAGCACTCTCTCCTTTTCTAGAGAACCAGAGTTCCATACCCAGTACCCACGGCACGTGTCTCAGAGCTGCCTTTAACTCCAGTTCTAGGGATATGGTACCCTCTTCTGGCCTTGTGGGTACTCACACTCAGGCATATACTAGCTCAGACACACATACTCATAACTAAAATTAAAGTCTTTCTCTGGTTGTTTGAATGAAAATGACCCCCATAGGCTCTTAAGGCGTGGCACTCTTAAGCGGTGCAACTTTGTTGGAGTAGGTGTGGTCTTGTTGGAAGAAGTGTGTCACTGGGGCCAGCTTTGAGGTTTTAGATGCTCAAGCCAGACCCAGTGTCATTCTCTTCCTGCTGCCTGCTGATCCAGATGTAGAACTCTAGGCTCCTTCTCCAGCACCATGTCTGCCTGTGTGCCACCATGCTGCCCACCGTAATGACAACGGACCAAACCTCTGAACTGTAAGCCAGCTTCAATTAAATATTTTTCTTTATAAGAGTTGCTGTGGCCGGGCGGTGGTGGCGCACGCCTTTAATCCCAGCACTCGGGAGGCAGAGGCAGGTAGATCTCTGTGAGTTCGAGACCAGCCTGGTCTACAGAGCTAGTTCCAGGACAGGCTCCAAAGCCACAGAGAAACCCTGTCTCGAAAAACCAAAAAAATATAAAAAAAAATAAATAAATAAAATAAAAATAAAAGAGTTGCTGTGGTCATGGTGTCTCTTCTCAGCAAGAGAAACCCTAACTAAGACACTTTACAAACAGCTGATAATTCTGTGAAACCTTAGGAATATTCAGTGGTAATATCCACGAACACATTTTTTAGAGGCATCTGGGAATCACTATGGCACAGATGGGCACTATGAGAACATTTCTCAAAGCACACCTTGCTTGCTTGCTTCCTACCCTCTTCCGATTAGAACGAAACTTCTTAGGTTTCTGCCAATACGGAACTGTGTGCATAGCAGGAGGGTAACCGTGCACTAGGGCTGAACTGCTCCTGTTAGACTAGCTAATTATGTGACTATCGCCTGAAAGCCTCGACGCCTAAGTCACCAATCAAAGCGAAAAAGAATTCCAGAGTGAAGGGAATTTCTGCCATGTTCTAAGTGGTATCTGGGCCTAATTAGGTAGGAGTTGAGATAGTATCAGTAAACAAGGGGTGTTTATTAAAAAATTCATTTCAATTCTAATCATTCCAAATATTTTCATTGTACATTTAAAAACCCTTCCGAATGTAAACAATCCGTTATAAATTGTTAGTAAAAAGTTGAAATATTTGTGTAAATGTGCAATGCCGAAGGATTAGCCTTAGCGAATTATTGTAATAATAGATGTTGAAAGATCGCCATCTAGTGGCTTAGGGAAAATTCAATTTTGTTCTTGTAAAATTTTAGTTTCTCTCGATGCATTAACTAATCAAAAATTTCAGGAATCAAGTGAACTCGCATGTAGTAATACATGGTGTTTTAGAAATGGTCAAATAGTTTACGTGTGATATGTGTTGGTGTAGAAAAGGTCTAAAGTATAGAAAATTTCTAACAGAATCAAATGTATAACCTTCTCACCTAGACACGTACAGCTAATTAAGTCTCTCAGCCTTTTTCATATGAATTCACATTTCACGTAATTGATATCAGAAAATGTTTAGTTTTAAGTAATGTTTTGAAGTTTTAATGCTGCTGGGCCATGGTGGCGCACGCCTTTTATCCCAGCGCTTGGGAGGCAAAGGCAGGTGGATTTCAGTGAGTTTGAGGCCAGCCTGGTCTGGTCTATAAAGCAAGTTCCAGGACAGCCATGGCTATGCAGAGAAACCTGTCTCAAAAAGCTAGAAATATAAAATAAAATTAAATTAAAATATAAAATACAATTCAATAAACAATTCCACACTAGAGCACGGATGGAAACAATAGCTGTTGAATCTCGTTATACTCTTGAACAGCTTCAGGAGGGTTTAAACACGCTCTTTCTGGGCTATTGGTATGTATTTTTAATTCTAGGACTTGGCGGGGATTGGGGGTTAGGGGGTTGGGTGCAGAGCTGCTCTAAGTCTGAGGGCCGCCTGTTCAGGATCTTGAGTTCTAGGCCAGACAGGGACATAGGGAGATCCTGTCTCAAGACTATTTACCAGCACAAACCAGTTCAATCAAGATCTAGGGAATGGGCCGTCTGCAAGCGTTCCTCATATGCTGCAGTTACGTCTCCTGATTTGAACACTCCAGATTATGGAGACATGAAACTGGAGGCGGAAATACCATTGAGAAGAGTGTAGCACTGCTCACCCAGGAAATGATGGGGGGCAGTGAGGCATGCGTATTGTAGCGACTTAATGACTGTGACTGACAGGTTGGCAATTAATCGAACAAAGGGTTTGAAAAAAGAAAAAAAAATCAAGGCTTACTCTCTCATGGTGTCTTGAGAGAGGATGACGGTGCAGGCAGAAAGGCATCTGGGGGAGCCAGGCAGCCTGCTAAGCTGGCTGTGTGTGGGAGGCGGGAATGCGCAAAAATTACGAAGCTGCTGTTTTCCTTTAGATCCATGCCAGTGGTGCAAACCGGCATGGATATTTTCCCTTTGCGCCTTTGTAAACACCTGCAATAGGTGGAATTGTGGGCGAATCGCCCCACTTCACCTTTCTTTTCTCTGTGATGAAGTAGGCAGGAGGCTGCAAACCGTGCGAGCAAGAGGTCAACATTTGCTGTTCTTCAAGGGCCATCCATCTTATTTTTATGGAATTTATCCATTAGTCTATGCTGACGAATCCTAGGGGTCTGATTGTCTTCCCCTTGCAGACCCTGAGATTCTCAGGCACACCTCAGCACCCGTAGCTATTTAAGGTGGGCTCTGGCCCTCAAACTCAGGCCTCTTGCTCGCAGGCAAGGGCTTTACAGACGGAGCTGTCTCCCCAGCCCTGCAGATCTCATTTTGCCTCATTTGGTTGTTCCGTTAGTCTTGTAGAAGGTAGTATGCGGAAGAGGGACTTGGCCCTTGTGATTTGCTTCCTGTAGCCTCCTGTTTACTTGTGTTCTACCTCAAATCCCTCAGGCCACCAATTTTCATCCCTGTAACAGTTGGTGGTATCTTTGTGTAGCAGTCAAATCCAGTTTCCAGGTTTTTGTTCCTCCCCCAACAGGTGCAGAAATAGCCCTCTCAACATCCCAAACACCCCCTCAATTGTCTGTAGCACTCTGGGCTACAGACCCTTCCCAGTTCCTAAAGGTTTTCTCTTCGCTGGGGGGGGGGGTGTAGGCACAGATCTGCTTACCTGAAGTTGGCGTTTCCTCCACTCAAGGTCTCTTCCTCCGTATTTAGTAGCATTACCACCTGTGTGACTCTTGTCTGTATGAAATAGTCTCTTTTCAAAGCTTCCTTATTGGACCTCCAGGTCCACTGGTGATGGGCAGGGCCTTTCCGGTCCTATTTTAACTGACCACCTCTCTGAGGAATATTCTTCCATCTCTAGAAATAAAACAAGGGGCTGCAATGGCACGTTAATAGTTGTTTCTACCCCAGGCTAAATAATCATTCTCAATTAGTATCAAGTGCCTATGTTGGAGTTTGCTTTTTGTGGCTGCAATAAGAAACTGACTGATATCAACTTAGGGAAGGAAGGGTTTTGACCAACCCTCTGGGGAAGCCATGGTTGGAAGTTGGAGGCAGGAACCATGGAAGAATGCTGCTAACTGGTTGCTCCCCTGGCTTGCTCGGCTAACCCCCTTTTATAGCCCAGACCCAGAGATGGCACAGCACACAGTGGGCTGGGCCCTTCTACCTCAATCAACAATAAAGATGATGCCCCGCAGACATGCCAAACAGGCCGGTCTGCTGAGCACAGTTCTTTAGTTGAGGGTCCCTCTTCCCAGGTTTATCTAGGTTCCTATCAAGTTGACAAAAGCTACATATACCAGCCTGGGAGTTGTGACTTCACCTGGCTGTTTCTTCCTCTGTTTCTTCATGCTTTGCTGAGGTCACATACAGCAAGGGATGTATGCTAGGATGAGTTCTACCACAGGCTTTGTTTCCAGTTCCTTTTGAGGGTAACCCTTCTTTTACAGCTCCTAAAGTCATCTTCTCACACCCTAACTTCCAGGGACCCTGCTGGGTGTCTACCCTTCAGGGCCCTACCAGTTTCCTCAGGCAAACTTCTTCTCACATAGAGAAAAGATAAATCGCTCCACGTGACTAAGTGAGGTGGCTTTATCCTTGGCCCCTGGATTACCTGAGAAGCTCTTGAGTTTGCCTAGGGATTCTTACTGGCTCTGCCTCTCACTTGCTGAGCATTCTGCCTAGATACTGGTCTCTTCTTTAGTGAGGGCCGTTTCTGTTTCCCACCTGACTTGTCTGAGGACCAGAACAGCTTACCACCACAAATAATAATTTCGTTTCCAAAACATAACTCAACCTTACACATGGAAGGTGTAATGTTTATACAAATGACTTTCTTTTTTCAGAGGCCATCACGGAAGGCTTGAGTAAGGTCCTCGTCTCCCGAGCACACCTATATTACACAGACCATCCCTGTGGTTAGAAATCATGCCTGTGAATCATTCAGAAGAAGTAGTACAGGCCTCACAGAGATTCTTCCTGACAATGTATTATTCCCCCTCTGTTACCATTTTGCTGACCTTTCCTGTCACCTGGGTACCCTGTCCCTTTAAGAGACAAACTCCACCCACACCCAACCTCTCCCCTTCCTCTGAGGCAAGTGGATACCCCCACCTCCTCTCCAGCCTGCTCTCTCTCTCTTTCTGTCCCTCTTCTGAAGAGGTAACTACTGCCCCTTTCTCTTCTTTCCCTCCTTCTCCCCTTCCCCCTCCTCTTTCCTTTTCCCCTCCAAAACCACTAAATAAACTCTATACCCAAACTCTCTCTGTGTATCTGTCTGTCTCTCACCCGCCATGGTCTCCCACCCGCCAAGGGGACCCTCGGAGGCCTCGAATGATCTGCTGTTGCCCCACTGAGGCACTGAGTGGCCCAACACTGCCCCTCGTGGGATCACTGCTCCTCATAGGACCCATCCCCCACCATATGTTTTTAAATAATAACGCATGACTCCGCCAGGCTCTCTCCATGTTCCCACCCACCCACCAGTAGGCTGGCTGAGGACATGTGGGGACCCTGGACTTGGACCACTTTCCAACATCCCATGCCTGCTCCATCGCTGCAAATGCTAAGGTCCCCTTCTCCAAGTCAGCTTTCGCTCACATTCACGTCTGGTTGCTCCCCATGGCTAAAAACAGATCCACTGCTGTTCGGATCACTTGAAAGTCATCCTGTGATCGCTGTTTGGATTTTTTCTCTTTTTTTCTTTTTTCTCTGGCCACTTGGAAGTGGTCCTATCACTGCCACCTCCATTTGGGCTGCTCAGAGCAGTCCTATCTGACCCCTGATTCCTGTGCCAATGGGTCTTGAAATCAGCCTGGCCTAATTCTTAACCCACGTGCTATTCCAGAGATGTCCATTAGTTGCCCTTGGGTTTTCACCATTCTTACATTTTTTAACCATGGAAAACAAACCCTCAAAAACTATCCATCCAACCTCCCCCCTGGTATGTCTTTTACAGACCCTAAACTCTCTACCTTACTTATAGATTCCTTACCTTACTCACCTTTGCACTAACATGATGTGGGAGGTCCTTCTGTCCTGGTTAATGAATAAAGAAACTGCCTTGGCCTGTTGACAGGGTAGAACTTAGGTAGGTGGGGAAGATGGAACTGAATGCTAGGAAGAAGAAGGGCGGAGTCAAGAGACACCATGGGGGGGCTGGAGAGATGGCTCAGAGGTTAAGAGCACTGACTGTTCTTCTAGAGGTCCTGAGTTCAATTCCAGCAACCACATGGTGGCTCACAACCATCTGTAATGAGATCTGGTGCCCTCTTCTGGTGTGCAGACAGAATGCTGTATACATAATTAATAAATAAAAACTTAAAAAAAAAATTAAAGAGCCGGGCGGTGGTGGCGCACGCCTTTAATCCCAGCACTCGGGAGGCAGAGGCAGGCGGATCTCTGTGAGTTCGAGGCCAGCCTGGTCTACAAAAGGGAGTTCCAGGACAGGCTCCAAAGCTACAGAGAAACCCTGTCTCGAAAAACCAAAAAAATAAAATAAAATAAAATAAAATAAATAAAAATAAAAAAATAAAAAAAAAAAGAGACACCATGGATCTTCTGCCTGAGAAAGACGCCAGTTAGAATTTTTGCCGGTAAGCCACTGACACATGGCGATATACAAATTAATAGAAATGGGTTAAATTAATAAAAGAGTTAGCCAATAAGAAGCTAGAGCTAATGGGCCAAGCAATGATTTAATGAAGACAGTTTCTGTGTGGTTCATTACTTCGGGGCTAAGCTAGCTGGGCGGCTGGGAGAAACAAGCAGCCTTCTTGTAACACTAACAAATGGCCTATGTATCCTTAAATAACAGTCTAAAGTGGGAACTATCTACCAGCAAACAGGACTGCCGTGTACTGCCAGCTCGCAGCCCCATGCCCACCCACCTGTAAATGCTCCTTTTCTCACTAGTATTTCTTCTCTAGCCCCTATTCCTTCTATTCTATCTCTGCCACCACTAGCGCTCAGCAGGCAGAAACTGGCAAGATTAGTCAGATCCACGAGGCAGCTGTTTCCAGTTCCAGCCCTCACTCCCCACCACGGCTGGTGGTGGCGACTCAGTGACATGGCAGCTCACAGCGCTGAGTAATTTTCCTCTCTACTTCATGTATAGAAGAATGTGTGAATGGTGTGGCCAAATGGATGTCTTAAATGTATGTTCTACATGGTCTCTATGTCACTCTTGCTATCTATATCTGTTTAAATTTCTCTAAAAATGTGGTTTCTCCATACAACACATGGTTGCTACTATTTTGACTGAGGGCGGGTCAAATGACCTCACCACCATTTTGACTAAGGGCAGGTCAGATGACCTCACCACCATCTTGACTAAGGGCAGGTTAGGTGACCAAGTCCCACCATCTTTACTGAGTTATGCCTTGCCTATTCTTGTGGTTTACTTATGGTTTTGCCTCTAAATTCCTCTTGCTGACTCTGTTACATGTTTGTTTTGCGCAGTGCCATGCTTTTGGTTGGGCCCACTAAGAGTACCCACTTTGCCCAATATGCTACTGTTTATACAATGTATATGTCTAAAACTTATGTTTACACAAACTTAAAAAATTCTTGTGAGTTTCAGGGAGCCGAATTGAAGGATCTACCTTAAACAGGTCAGAAACACCCCTCAATTCCCTGGTCCTGAAAATGTTTTTTTTGTTGGAGAGAGGCCACTTGTTCATTCCCAGTTGCCCAGACCACGAAATAATCACACTGAAACTATACTAATTAAAACACTGCTTGGCCAATCAATTAAGTGTATTGCTAATTTGCTCTTATGTCTTTGGTTAACCCATTTCTATTATTTTATATCTTACCATGAGGCTTATGACCTACCAGCAAGGTTCTGGCTGGTGAGTTGCGTATTTCTCTTCTGGTGGCTCCGTGGCTTCTCCCTGACTCTGCCTACTCTCTCTATATATCTCTTTCAACCTGGCTTTACCCTGTTAAGCCATTGTCCAAAAGCAGCTTTTTTATTAACCAGTAGCAATAGAACATACATCACCTCTCACATTTCTTCCTAAACTTAACTCTTCCTCTGTTCTGCAACACCTTGCCAGGTCCAAGAGACACTGGACAGTTCAATACCACAAACCCTGGACAGTAGTAAAGCGACCAGCTACCCCAGGATGTGACCAGCACCCAGCTTTCTCAGGCCCTTCTCCTAAGATGACTCCCACAAATAAGCAGGAAGCAGACCTGAGAATTCACCATCCCAAGTCCCTCAACCTGCTATGCCTAACCCCCACCTTTTTATTATAAGAGAAAGATGGAAATGTTATCATTTTGCTGACCTTCCCTGTCACCTGGGTACCCTGTTTCTTTAAGAGTCAAGTCTGCCTGCTCCCAACACTCCACCACTCCCCCCTTCTGCTGAGGCAACGGATCCAACCCTGCCTCCTCTCTAGCCTGTTCTCTTCCTGTCCCTCTTTTCAAGAGGTAACTACTGCCCCTCCCTTCTTCCCCCTTATTTACCCTTTTCCCCTTTACCCCATTCTCTTTCCCCTCCATAACCCAGTAAACTCTATACCCAAACTCTCTCTCTCTGCATGACGTATCTGTCTGTCTCTCACCTGCCATGTCTCCCATGTGCCAAAGGGACCCACTGAGGCCTTGGGTGACCCGCGGCTGCCCCTCGTGGGACTGCTCCCCCACCATATGTTTACAAACAATAACACTCTCAGGAGCATGTGAGGAAAGCTGGTGAAAAGGAAATCATGTTTAGTCCCACAGTCTCTATTTCTGTCTCCATTATTTCTACAAAAACAAACAAAAATGAGAGCTCTTTTTTTTTTTTTTTTTATGGATTTTCGAGACAGGGTTTCTCCATAGCTTTTGGTTCCTGTCCTGGAACTAGCTCTTGTATACCAGGCAGGCAGCTCAATTTTTTTTTTTTTAATCAAAGACACTCCATTGACTTCAGGAGTCAACCTCAGTTACTCAAAAATCACATTTTTTTTTGACTCAAAGTTTAAAGTAAAAATTACACTAAACAATCAAAGATAAGAAGGCCGAGGATGTACCACAACGGGCACAGCCTTTGCCTGGCATGGATGAAGCCCAGGGTTCTCTCTCCCGACACTGCATAAACTGGAGGTGTTGAAGAACACCATTGATTCCTGGGAGGAAGAGGTAGGAGGATCCAAAGTTCAAGATCATCTTCACCATAGCACATTTGAGTCAAACTCTATATACACGAGAACTTGTCTCGAAATCTAAGAATCTAGAAAGGCCTGGCAATATGCCTCAGTGGGTGAGGGCACTTGCCACCAGGGATAAGGCCCGAGTTTGTTCTTTCCAAATGGCTGAAGGAGAGAACTGACTCCCTTACATTCTCCTCTGACCTCCCCATTATTGTACATGCACACATATACATATACACACTAAATAAGTGCAAAATATTTTAAAATCAAAAGATAATCCACTGAAGCTTAGAAAGAATACCTAAAAGGTCTATAGTAGGTTGTATGGCCCATGGGTCTACCCCTGCTCCCGGCTTCATCTTGAGGACAGTTTCTGGCCAGCTGGTTTAACATCCTGTTTGTTCCTGTGCTCCCTTTGCCCCGCTTGGTGGCTAGCTATAGGACCACTGTTTACTCCACCTTGGGTGTGGTAATTTCCCACCTGCCTGGGGGGAATTCCATTGTGCAGCAGCTCCGTAAGGAAGCTTTTTCCTAAGCTTGAATAAGCAGCATTTGACAGATCTTCTATGGAATGACCAAGGTCTCCTGTGCTCTTTCAGTCTCCAGGCCCTAGCCTGCAGGCTTGCAAATGGTAGTGGTGCGAACTGTACTCAGAGTAATGCTGGCCTTACATTAGGTTTTTTCACTTCACTTGACAAGTAACTTGGAATTTTCCACAACAAGAGTAACATATTTGCAGCCACCATCATAGATGTGAATTCATTTTCCTAGGTAAAGTTATAAAGATATAGCCAAAACAATCCCAATGAGTCAGGGAAAAGAAAGCACACACTGTTCTGCTCCTGCATCAACAGTGGGCCAAACTGAGAGAACCACAATCTAAGATGAGTGGCATAGAAAACAGCATAGTGATTTAGAGAACACCAGTGGGCATGGTGGCTCACACCTGAAATCCCAGAATTCAGGAGGCTGAGGCAGGAGGATAAGTACGAGTTAGTGACTAGCCTGGACTATATCTTGTGTTCCAAGCTAGCTGCCAGCCCAGGCTACAGAGTGAAACCTACGAAGGGCCACACATGTCACTACAGGGAGCTTCTTAATAGCCTTTCAACACTGGTAATCTGGAGCCGGAGGAGCAGTGATTGCTCAGCCAATAGCTGTTTACTGATGAGACAGATCAGTACATGCTCTGGGCTGATCTCTGATCACCGTATTCTATAATTGTGTGCAATGATTGCATATCAAGAAAACAATGAAAAAGTAAAATAAAACAAAGGTTTTAAAGAAGACCCTAGCAGACTCCTAAATCCTAAACATATGACTAACAATGATCAGAATAAAATCTCAAATAATAACCATGGTGTGTGTACTTCATATTCATGTAGTGAAGTAGGTACCGACTTTATTCAGTTGTCAAATGAATAGCCTATTTGTGGGATCTCTCCATGCTGATCCACAGAGCATCTTTGTCACCAATGGATTTCTTCATTTAGAGATGATTAATTCTGGTCCCTTGTTCATTTGTTTATTCCCATGTCACTTCTAAAATGTCTATTATAACGTCATCAAACGCTCGGCATTTAAAGGTAGTGTGTGCATGTGTGCTATGCAGAAGTCAATTGTAGGTATTGTATCTCAGGAGCTATCTGAGATTCCACTGTTTGGAAGCAGGCTGATCCAAGGCTTTCCTCTGAGGCCCAGAAAAGGAGAAAGAGAATGCTAATTCTGTCTTTGCCCAGAGGCCGACTTGACAAGGTCCCATCTGAGGCCAGGGTCTCCAACGAGTTAAGGTTTCAGTTTCTGGGAAACTGACTTTTCTCCCAAACTCAGGTCTTTAAGTTTGCATGGCAAGAACTTTGTCTCAGTAGACCGAGGTCTCTCCTCAGCTGCAGTGATGGTCATTAGAGCCAGCACAAGGACCCCAGTTATAAGTTACAGTCTCAGTAACACACGGTGAGCACTGAATGAACCTATTTCCAAATTTTACTACCGGCTGCGCTGTTTTAACTTAGTATGCCTCTTATTTTTCTCAGCCAGCAATGCAGTAATTCCTCTCACTAGTTAACAACCATTTTCTGACCACACACCAAATGCCAGTCACATGTCTGACACCAGGGTATAAATGTGGAAGGCCTAAGTTTTCCTAAGGAACTCACGACTGTGTGAGTTGTGGTGGTGTTGGTGGTGTGTGTAGAGAGAGATGTTTCGTAGTGGGGTGAGAGAGAAGGAAGTGGGGTTGTTACTGGGTAGACGGTTAGATGTGACGAAACTATGGAACTATGAAAAAGGACGGCTGTATCTTGGTGGCAGTGACTCCCCAGGTCAGAGGCCCCTTTGTGCAGATCAAGAGCTCCTAACTATATCAGAAGCTAAGAGCCCAGGGCACTTCCCCAGCGCGCATGCAGACAGACAGTGCAGCATGTTCTAGAGACCCCTACTTTATAAAAATGACGCTTACACGGTTTTGTTTCTAGACCCACCGTTTTAGCCTCCTCCAGAGATCAATGGAAGGAGTAGCCAGAAAAGGGAGAGCGGATCCTCCATGATTTGTGAGAGCAAATGAATACCCACCACTTACGAGGTGGGTACCAAGAATGCTACCCACCTCGTAAGGATTCCTAAAGGGTCTTCAGAATCCTCAACATTGAAGCCTGCTGACTACTCCCCAGCCCCTCCTTCAGGGTATCACACTCCACTCCCTTTGGTGTGTACGTTGTGCTTTGCCAAACTTGGGCTTCAACTCTACTCTTCATTCAATTCTAAGTCACAAACCTGGAGACCCGCCCCCACTATAAAAAAAATATACAGTAACTGTTGAGTTATACACGAATAAAGAAGCATGAAGGATGGGGCTGGCGAGCAGAGGCCGTAGCCGCTAAGCCGCCAACAGGAGTTCGATTCCCGGGTTCCTCAGTTGTCCTCTCCGTCTTCCAGCTCCACACATGAAGGGGAGGAATGGGCGGGACACAGCTCCGGGTCACGTGGCCGCTCGCGGACTGCTGTCGCGGGAACAACCTTCGGACCCCGCGCACCGAGAAGGAACAGCAAGAGAGGCTGCCAACTGGCTCCAGAGCAGCCTACAACGGACACCGCGCAGCCGGCAGCACTGGGTAGGACCGGGACGCAGCGCGCGTGACGTCAGCACCGCCTGCCGCGGTGTGCCGAAGCTCGCGCCTGCGCACTCCGCTCCTCGCTGCTGCTGCTCTCGGCGATCCCGCCTTCCCGCCGTGCGTCACTTCCGTAGGACGCGGCGCGTCGTCGCTCCGTCACTTCCTGCCGCTACCGGTGTGGACGGTGGGTGGCGGCAGGCCGGCTCCGCGGCGCTCCCCTCCCCTCTTCCCTCCCTCCTTCTCCCTCCTTCCCTTGGCGGCCGCGAGTCGCGGGGACTCCCGAGCCGGCCTCGGTGTGAGTGCGGGGCGCCGCGGCGGGCTGTGGAGAAGGACACCCGCGGTCCGCGCTTCACGTCACCCCGCTTGCCGCCGCCATGGCCATGAGGCAGACGCCACTCACTTGCTCCGGCCACACGCGGCCCGTGGTGGACTTGGCCTTCAGCGGCATCACGCCTTACGGCTATTTTCTGATCAGCGCCTGTAAAGGTGAGCCGAGCCCTGCGCGTCCGCGGCTCGCGGTTGCCGAGCGGTGGGGGCGGGGTATCGTCGCTGCCGGTTAGAGCGAGTGGGAGCTGGCCTCTCTGCTCGCCCCGGTCAGACTCTGTGTGGCACCCTCCATTCTCCCCGGTTTTAGTGCTCGTTCAGAAAACCGTGCACTGCGCCTTCGACACAGAACTGCCCTGTGTCTCCGAAGGGTTTACTGGAAGGTGGAATTAGGCCAGGCCGAGAGGAGTGCCTTTTATGCCTTCGCACTCATCCCGCTGTTTCATCCTTTGTGGTCGGAGCCTCTTTTCTTTTCTCCCCAGAGGAAAATGTAATTAAGGTTTAGTTGGTTCAAATTCACAAATGCCTGTCTAGGTTGTTTTGACACAAGGCAGTGGCTTCCAGCCTTTTGTTCGTGTGTATGCGTGTGTTGTCTGCGTGCTTGCTTGGACATGTGTGAAGGGGCGCCCAAAGAGGTTCGAAGAGGGCGTCGGGTTCCCTAGAGCTGCTGTTCCAGGGAATCGGAATCGGGTGCTGGAAAGCGTTTCTCCGTACAATTGTTTTGTAATCGGGGTTTGCTAACGTGAGGGAGGCGTCTGATCCAGTCCCAAAATCATTTATGCTTCCCAAGAAGAGGGACCAAAATTCCTTAGTCCAGTTATGAGGACCGGACCCATGGATCAGGGCTCCACAATGGGACCCCCCCCCCCCCCAGTTTGCTATTCAATATTTGATGTTATGTTGCAGACTTCTAAATCACATGTCTTAAAATGTTTTCTAGATGGCAAACCTATGCTCCGCCAGGGAGATACAGGAGACTGGATTGGAGCATTCTTGGGTCATAAAGGTGCTGTTTGGGGTGCAACGTTGAATAAAGATGCCACCAAAGCTGCCACAGCAGCTGCAGATTTCACGGCGTAAGTGTAACAAAGATGGCTAACTTTATTCTCTCTGACTTGTGTGGTGACATCGTCAGAATCTGCGACTCAGCTGGTGCCATGGAAAACACATGGTATTTGATCTCACCAAGATCCCATCCTGGTTCCCCAGACTTGAAGGTTTAAATGACTTAACTCTGTGTCTTTGATTGAGACCAGGATTCTTTTATGATTCCTCCTGGATAATGGATGTTGTGATGTCCTTTACAGATGTTTCTCTAAATTGAGTACTATATAATGCTACCTCCAGGTGCTTTTTCACTCAGTTTGATTAAGGGCTCTAGATACATTTAAAATTGGGTCTCACCCTTATTCTTCATTTCCTATGGCTTTAAAGATGGCAGTCTGAAAGATGCTTGATCTTCCTTAGGTCCTCATTGTCACCAGTTTTTGATTCTACTGGTAGTCGCTGTGTTTGCCACTGCCTTAGTTCATGCTCATCGTAGCTCCGCACTGCTGGGAATTTCTTCTCCATTATTTCTATTTCTGTTGCTGCCACTCAGTCAGTTAAATCATGTCACTGCTCTTCTGAGGATTTGGTCTCTCTTTACAGTTTTACTTTCACCTTGAGTGGACAGGAGCATAGTCGGGAGAGTTTTTAAAATACTCAAGTCTGTTCTGTTTGTCAGTCAGGGGATTAAGTCCTGTCCTTTTTGCTCAGGTAATGCTCTCTAGGTGACCTGCAGTCTCTGAACCACTGTAATCATGGAGAAATCACCTCACTCTAGTTCACTATGTCTTTTGGTACAGTCTTTGCTGGACTAAACCATTGCCAAAACACACGTCACCTGTTTTTACTTGGGAATTGCATGTATTATCAAACTGACTTACAGTGATTCTCTGCACTTTAGAGGCATGTGTTGCAGTGTAAATAATTTTGGTATATAGTTACACTAGTGTTTGCAGTCACCACTGTTTTTAAACCAATAAAGATAGCTTTATCTGCTGTTGTTTGTGCAGGCATGTGCATGTCGTGGTGGGTGTTTGGAGGTCAGAGACAGTTTGGGAGTTGAGGTTCAGGGATCTGATTCAGGTTGTCAGGTGTGTGCCTACCGAGCCATCTTGCTGGCCCAAAGACAATGTTAAGAGCTGCTGTTCATGTAGACAAGAACCTGGAGAGTAAAATTGATCTGTTGATTTCTTGTTTAAAAGGATTTCATACTAAGGAGCAATTGTAAATTGTGTTGCCATCTTTGACTTAAGCATATTAAAACTACTAAGTTTAAAAAAAAGAAGACAGCTTATAGCATATTACCATATACCCTTGTTGAAACCTAGACCTTTCTATATACAGCCCAGTGAATTTTACTGTATGTACATTTAAAAATAAGCGGAGTTTAAAAAGACAAGTAAAGCTCTGTGGACTTTTCTGTGCCTTTGAGGAATCAGTTGCTGTTACAGCATTGGTGTAACCATCATAAAGCTTTGTGTGCTGCCCTGTTAGGATGTTGTAGCATAAATCTGATTTTAAAAGCTGCTATGAGTTTTGTGTTAATGTTTCTAGGCCAAAAATTGCTTTAGATGTCAGCTGCATACTAACTCACAATATACAGCACTCCGTTATATAGCCCAGACTGGCGTCATACTTTTCGTATATGTATAGCTAAGGATGTCTTTGCATTTCTGGTCCTCAGCCTCCTTCATTTGAGTTAAGCTGTCACAGGTGAGCTGAGAGCCACCATACAGGTTTTATGTGTGTTAGTGGGCAAGCATCTGTCAGCTGAGATCCATCCACAGCCCTGACAAAGTGCTCCGAGGAGGTGAAAATGGGAAAAAGAGTAATGCTCAGATATGGAAGAGTCACAGCGGACTCCTGGAGAGCAGAGGGAAGCTACCTACCTGTTGTCTTGTTTGTGCACTAACTATAGTACTTATTGTAATTAATGTACCCTTAAGGTTGAGGCCATGTTTTATATTCCTTTCTTTTTTATGATTTATTTTTATTTTATGTGCATTGGTGTTTTGCCTACATGTATGTCTGTGTGAGGGTGTCAGATCCCTTAGAAGGGGAGGTAGAGATAATTGTGAGCTGCCAGGTAGGTCCTGGGAATTGTACATGGAAGAGCAGCCAGTGCTCTTAACACTGGGCCATCTCTCTAGCCTTTTATATTCCCTATTTAAATACTGCTTTATACTTGCCTGATAAGTCACTTGAAAAAAGTTACTAAAGTAAAAGGTCAGGGAATGGATCTTGATTTTTATTTATTGAATATTTGAGTCTGTAATTGCTGTAGGTTTCTCTTTTTTTTCCTAGTAAAGTTTATTTTTCACTAAGTTCATTAAGAACATTGTCATTGGAGGTGAAATTTATTTTTTTAAATAATGGGTGTAGAATATTTGATCAGTGTTGTACAGCTAGGTATTTAAGAGGGAGGGGGCTTTATTTTCAGCTCTTGAAATTGAACCCAGGCTCTTTTGTCAAGCACTGTACCACTGAGTTAAAGCCAAGTTGCCAAACTGACTTAACTGTATAGCCAAGGTGGTGGGAAACGTATAGCCTTGCTGTTTTAGCTTCCCATGCAATTAAGATTGATGGGTGCATAACACTACAGCTTACTTGGAAGGTTGGCCTGGTGTGGGCACACGTTCCTAAGATCACAAGTTCAAGGCAAGCCTGGAGTACACAGAATTCCAGCCAGGTGGGCTTTATGGTTAGACCCCTCCCCCCAGCCCCCAATTTCATTGTGGCAATTAGGTCACAATCTTTTGACAGTAAGCTCATGGCTAATAATAGTTTAGATCAAATATAATCTAATTAAACTTATAATTATGTATTATATATTGTATTAAATGTTATTTGTACTATATTTAAACTAAATATATAAATGTAAGATAATAAAGTTGTAAGTGTTGATATTGTGGACATTAGCATTCTCAAGGATGAGCTTTTATTTTTTTTTTTAATTTTATTTATTTATTTATTTATTTATTTATTTATTTATTTATTTATTTATTTTGGTTTTTCGAGACAGGGTTTCTCTGTGGCTTTGGAGCCTGTCCTGGAACTAGCTCTGTAGACCAGGCTGGTCTTGAACTCACAGAGATCCGCCTGCCTCTGCCTCCCGAGTGCTGAGATTAAAGGCGTGCGCCACCATCGCCCGGCTAAGGATGAGCTTTTAGATTGCAGTTTAAAGATATATTTCTGTTAACTTTGTTTTTACCATAACCTGGCCTTAACAATGTCAATTAAAGCAGACTGCTTTGCCACTTACTGCTTTTGGTCTTATACTGGTTTTCTGGGCAGTTAGGGAGGATCCTGTATTGTAGTGAAAGCTATGATGAATCTTGTTTTATACATCTTACCAAATTCTATGCCAGCCCTCAGGAAAATAAATAAAAAGCATACAAGAGTCCTGCTCATGTGGGAACTATTTTGAAATGGAGAGAAAATAGTGATGAATGTTTTGAAAACCCTGGTTTTGGATTTTTCTGCTGAAACAATAAAAGCCAAATCCTGCCGAATTGATAAAACAAGGTTTAATAAACTGAGCAAAGCAACTCCGGGTGGATTCTCAGAGGGGAAAGCAGGAGAGAAATCACGTGGCAGGTCTAGGGTCCAGGCCTTAAGTACCCTGTAGATGTGGTCCCTAGCATCTCCTGGGGAGGAACAGCTTCCTGAAGGTGGGTTCTGGGGAGAGAGGTAGATGGGGTTCAAACAAAGAGTTCCCAGCTAAACATCTGGGCGGGGTTGGAATGGGAGAGGAAGACCTGAGCAGATATTCTCAACAAACAGGTGTGAAAAGTGTATGGGCCACCCCCTCCCATTATTGAACTGACCCTGAGCATAACCAAGGTTTTATCTTGTTGCTGCAGGCCCTTTGTCTAGGTCATTTGGAGTATTGCTGACTAAAAGGACTATAGGCTTGAGTTGTATTAGTCAGGGTTCACTAGAGGAACAGAACTTATAGAATGAATCTCTCTGCATAAAAGGGTATTATTTAAATGGCTTACAGACTGTGATCCAGCTAATCCAATAGTGGCTACCTTTGAACAGAAGTTCCAAGTATCCATTCTGTCAATGAAGCTGGATGTCCCAGCTGGTCTTTCCACTTCAAATGAGGTGTGCCTAGTCATTGGAGTTTTAGTTAACTCTGGGTGTAATCAAGATCACAACCAAGAATAGCCTATACAATAGTGTTGATGCTTTCCTAACATTTCAGGTCCCAATATTTGCACTTGTAATTGATAGTAGGTGTGTGAACACAGTCAGGTGTCCTGTCTTTGAGTCCTGATCAAATGTTTCTGTGACCGCAGATCCTTTGACATCTGATCCTGTGTTTCACAGTCCATCAAAGTTAGAGTAGTAGTAGCAAGCTTGCTGATAGCTCTGGTTAGTATATTCTGGTCTTCAGTGAATGTGTAGTATACATCCCAGTAAGATTTTGTTGTTGGAAGAGTATTTGACTTATTTAAATAGACATTTCAAAGGGCATTAAGAGATGGAGTATAACTCAGTGATAGAGTGCTTGCTTATCATGCAAGGATCTGTGTTCAGTCCTGTGTATGACCAAACAAAAAAGATTAAGATGGACATTACCCAGAGTTCTCTTGACACTTGTAAAATTAGGTAGATACGTCAGGTGTTTTGACAGTGTGATGCTTCTGATCCTAATCCTTGTGAACTCATAGCTAGATAACCCTTCTCTGGCTAAGAATGACTATGTATAAACAAAAACAAGGCAGAATCCAGTGCCATGGTCCTTGAAAGCTGAACTCTGGAAGAACTGAAATAAATGGTTGCTGGGTGTGGTGGCACACACCTTTCCAGTACTTGGGAGCTGAAGGCAGGAGGAGCTTGAATTGGAGACCAGTTTGAGAATATGTCAGCTCAATGCCAGGACTACATAGAGAGATCCTGCCTCCCTCAAAAGAAGAATTATTAATTATTGAATGAGAAGATCTAGTGGAGATTAGTGTTTGGAATGAGGATGCAAAGAACTTTGAGCATACAGATATGAGCAGGGTGTGGGAGCTGAAGAAAATATATGGGTTATAGTTATGATCTTGGGAGCCTAGGATCAGAAATAAAAGGAGGTTGGGGCAGAGTTAAACTAGAATCAGAGAGACTGGAGTGTATAAGAGAAATCACGGTGACATTTCTTGACATATTTTACAGCCATTCATAGAACTTCAAGTTTGTATGTGTAACCTTGGATGTTATATCACTAATTCCCATTTCTTTTGTATATTTTATCTAATGCTGTTGATTTAGAATGCTTTGTGCTCCTGGTTCCTGGTGTAGTTCTGTTTGCTTCTTAGGACCTCTGGCTCTCCTTGGAATCTGTAGACTTTCATGTACCTTATGTGCTTGGAGCGGGGAGAGTGACTGCTTGGTTTTATTTTTTATTTTTTTATTTTTTTTTAGTTTTGATTTTCGAGACAGGGTTTCTCCATAGCTTTTTGGCTCCTGTCCTGGAACTAGCTCTTCTAGACCAGGCTGGCCTTGAACTCACAGAGATCCCCCTGCCTCTGCCTCCTGAGTGCTGGGATTAAAGGCATGTGCCACCACCGCCCGGCTGGTTTTATTTATTTATTTTTATACTTATGTTTGTGTTTTAAGAAAGATCTCACTGTGTAATTAAGACTAACCTAAATGCAGAATCCTCCTGCCTCAGCATCATAAAGTGAGTGTATAGGTGTGCCTAGTAACACCTAGCCCTCTACCATCTTGATTTAAACTTGATCTGATCTGTATCAAGGTCTAACATTGTACAATTTTGAAGTAGTTAAATTCACAGAAGTGCTATGTAGTTTTCTCTGTCATGTGAGTAGACAAAAGGATGATTTGATGAACTGAATTGGTTAAAATATTCTTCTGGCTTGGTAAAAACAAATACGGGTATAAGCTGTTGGAGACCAGCCAGGATAGAAGTGTGGGGATTAGAAATATAAGTAAAAAGTACGAAGATGCGAAAATAATTAAGCAGAAACCATAGGAGAATGCCGGGAAGGAGTTCTAGTGAATACTAAAATCTCCCGAGTTCAATTTTCCATATGGTTTTAATGCCCTAACACAAAAAAGGGGGGAGGGGAGAAGGCAGCAAAAGACTTAACTCAATACAAAGGACATCTCAAACAGTTAATTGCTTTAACACTTTGAGACATCAGGTCATTAGCATTCTGTTTAGGCACTGAAGCCATTCTAGACCAAGCATCCTGAAGGTAATTATTCCTAAGGTAACCTCATATTACAAAAGAAAGAGCAGGAGTACACTTGCATGTCCTGACCATCTGTCAGGATGGAATGGATCTACTTGTTTGAGCCATCTTAATGTCAAAAGAACCCGAGTCAGGATATATAGCTACACTTGTTGTCAAAAATTTTGAGCAACTTCCAAACTTTGACCATCAGACAAGGTGGAAATAGGCTCACATTTTTGGGCCTCCACATAAGCTAAAAAGTAGGCTGGGTTAATTTGAGAATCTTGAATAAGTTACTTTTTTCCAAGAAAAAATAAAAAGTTGAAAAGTCCTATGGAAAAATTGCCTTTTTAAAAAAATTGCCTTTTTTAGATATATCAAGTATCAAGTATCATAATAATGAGTACTTAGGTACATAATACAATTACATAGATATTATGTGTGTCATTATTTTGTATTGATTAGAATTACCATTATACTTAACCTTGTATTGATGTTGTGGAATATTTGTTTATGTTCCTTTTTTAGCAAAGTGTGGGATGCTGTCACGGGAGATGAATTGATGACCCTGGCTCATAAGCACATTGTCAAGACCGTGGATTTCACACAGGTGTGAGAAAATGAAATTTTGGCTAAGGATGTAGTTCAGTGTGGTATACTGTTTGCATAGCATGTGAATGAGGTCCTGAGTTACATTTGAGTTAAGTGTTACTTAGGTGCAGAGTGATAGTTTCTGTGCTACAAGGGGGTGGGCAGCAGCAGAATGGCAGTTCTTGTGGTACAGTTTAGTATGTTTGAGAGGGAAACTTGAGCTTGGCCATTCTAAGTTTATAGTGTTCTCCTAGAAGTAGTTGGCTACAATTTTATCTTTTTGGTGATTATATTTAATTAACTGTTAAAGTGGTTAATCATTTTTCTTTTTTGTTTTCAGGATAGCAACTACCTGTTAACTGGGGGGCAGGATAAACTGCTGCGCATATATGACTTGAACAAACCTGAGGCAGGTAAGCATAACTGTGTCTCACTTTCTGCTTTTCCATAAAAAAACTGATTAAAGAACCACAAACATTTGAAAGTTAAGATCAGTACCAGAAAGAAACATTCATTATCTCTTCTCCTTTGTTAAAATCTTAGTTTTTGTTACAATATATTCTGTCAAGTTGTTTTCTTTCCTGTGCCAATTTTATTCTACTTTTGTCTTATTGCATACCTCATATAGCCTTCAGGCAACGTAAACTTTCATTATGGTAAACTGTTGTGTGCTGTTTTACTCTTTTGGCTTTATTGAGGCCCACCACTCAGCTCCCAAACAAATCACACAGAGGCTTATTATTACTTACGAATGCTGGCCTTAGTTTAGCTTATTTCTTGCCAGCTTTTCTTAATTTAAATTACCCTGATTACCTTTTGCCTCTGGGTGTAGGTGGAGGCTGCTAGTTTGTTTCCTGGCCACTCAGACCCGAAATGTCACACATTAAACTATATTAATTACAAGACTGTTTGGTCAATAGCTTAATCATGTTTCTAGCTAACTCTTTTGTCTGAAATTAATCCATTTAATTTATCACCATGTGTATCACCATGTGTATTTAATGATACACCATGTGTATCACCATGAGGTTGTGGCCTACCGGGTAAGGTTCCGGGGTGTTTGTCTCTTTGACTCTGCCTACTTTCTCTCTCTATGTCTTCCAGCCTGGCTATATTCTGCCCTGTCATAGGCCCAAAGCAGCTTCTTTATTAACTAATGATAATAAAACATATTTATAGAATACAGAGGGGAATCCCACATCACCTCCCCTTTTCTGTCTAAATAAGGAAGGTTTTAACATTAACAAAGTAAAATTACACGTAACAACAGTTATCAACAAGAATTATAGTTACAATATTTAGTCTATTTACATTTGACAAATTAAGGAAAATATCTATCCTATCTTTGTGAGTCTAAAGTTTTATATCTAATCTATCTTTTATAACTATAACTTACTTCAACTCCATCAGACTGCAGAAGGATACAGCATACGTAAGTAAACAGGAAATACTTTGTAAACAACTTCCAAAACTCTAGAATTGATAGAGACATCTTGCTGCCTGAGCAGTCACCCACAGTTCTTCAGTAACATTGGGCATCCATCTTCAGCCTACAGGCCTTTAGTATCTGGCAGAGTTTTTCATGAAACAGGGAATTTCAAAGACATGTCTGTCAGGTCCTTCTATGAAGCAGGAAAGTCTCACTTTCTTTAGGCAACTTCAGCAGTCATTTTTCTCTTTTCTGCATATCCAGTTTATACAGCATACCATCAAGTAGTTCAGGCAAGAGCAGTTTCTTGCCCAAATTGCTAACCAACTCCATAAAGAGTCTCTTTGATGCCTATCCTTTTGAAGTAGATAGGTGCTGCCAGGAGCAGATGTATCTCATTGTCATGAAAAGTCTTAAAACATTTTTAAATGCCCTATTCTGTTACTCTGAAATATTTGAAGAATACCTACCTACCTGAAATATATCTCTGTATATGTAGAAAACCTAACTAACATGACTACAAGCATGATTTATAAATGACTATCTATTAGTCTGTATATTTTAATTATACATTACATTTTTAAATGTGCTGCACAAACAATACCTTAATCAAGAGCAAAATCATACATATAACAAAATTGATTTTTAAATTTGTATCAATAAACCAAGATCCATACCAATGCAAAGTATTCATCTCTATGTCATATCTCCCTTCAAATGTAAACAAACACTTAAAAACAATATTTGGGAATTTGGGTATAGTTCTCTCCAAACTGCTTCCTGCTGTTTTTTTCAGCAAAGTATTTTTTTGGGGAGGTTCATGGAGATTTTTCGGGGGGGGGGGGTCTTGTTCCATCAAACCACATTAGTCTGTAAGGAATCCACAGGTTCTCATCCTCTGGAAAGAAAAGCAGAACCTATATTCATGTAAAAGCCCAAGAGAGCTCTGGCTCTTCTTTTGGGGCTGATGCCTACCACCCACTTGGGGTCCAGATGCTTATGTGCTCACTCAGGGTCAGGAGGAAAGTAGCTGAGACCATGCCCATGGCTCAGCATTCCCCGCCTCAGCAAGTGATGGGATCGGGTCTGCTAGGTGTGCACAGGCAGGAGGGCATGGTGGATTCCCACCGCCACACAGATATTTCTAGGCTGTGAACTGTGCTGCATGACAGCATGCTCCTTCTCAAGAGTTAAAGTGGTGAGCGTGGCTCCTACTGGGCTGTCACAGAGCTGGCAGTAATGGTACCTCTGCCATATTGAAAGGCAGAGAAGGGCTGCCGCAACCATACTGCTTACCATTTTAAAGTGCTCTTGGTCAGAAAATTATTACAGATATGCAGTAAAGACAGATTCAGATAAAAAGACCTCTAAACGGATCACAGTGTTGGATAAATGTACATAGGCTTGGGAGAGAGAAGAAAAAGTATAGACAATTATAAAAAAAAGTTTTAAAAAATAAGACAAAATCTTTAAAGCGAGCAGAGACGGTCATAGAGTAAAGGAGTAAAGAAAAATAAGCCCCGTAAAGATGAAATATATAAAGAGTCTGGATTATGTATATTACTGTTTTTTTTTTTTAATGAGATATGTACAGGGAGACGTTTCATTGTGTGGGCTGCTAAGCTAAACTAACATGTACTTTAAAGGTATCTTGACTTCAAAATTTCGATGTAAGGAAATGTTACTTTGGAAAATCTGGTCTTTTATCTTTTTCTATTCTGTATACTGTTCTTTCCTTCTTTTTCCATGGCCTGCTGTGTAGGGATGGCTGGCCCCTGATGTCCTCCTCTCCTTGTTCCCTTGCTCCTCTTTTTTCTCATTTCTCTTTCTATTTATGCTCTCTGCCTGCCACCCTGCCTATCTTCTGCCTCGCTATTGCCATTCTCTTTTTTTAGGTGTTTTAGACAGGCACAGCATAGCTTCATGAGTTAAACAAGTGCAGTGCAAACAGAAGTCACACACTCGAAAATAATATTCCTCATCAGTGAGGGTTTTTCATTTCATGATACTAGGTTCTGTAAAGGTATTAGAACAGTGTTACTAGATTTTGGGTGATGTGTGATGTCACCCTCTGTAGGACAGGATGTTGAAACATCAGTGTGCATCTGAAGGGTGAGTGTTTCAAAATTTAGCTAGCTGTATTGGCTGTTCAGAAGAAACATCTGTAGGTGGAGATAGTATTATTCATGAATTAACAAAATTGACACCAAGTTTAAAAAAGTATATTGTGATTAAGCAGTTATTCTGTAGCGTTAATACTCTATTTGGAAAAGCATTTCTAAAGTGATGGATTGTGCTTCTCACCACTGTTCTAATTATCTGCTTTGCCTTTTTCTCTGCCTGTTTCTTGGTATTCTTAGGCTAAAATATGTGTTGAACTTCTCTGATAGGGTAAAAGTAGTTCAGGAGTTGGGGGACTTTTCTTCATCTTCACCTCCCCAAGCTATTTTTTGAGTTTTTTTTCCCCCAGTGGATTAGCAGTAGAAGTGATAGCAATTAATGAAACTTTGACTGTATGTCAAATAGTATTAAGCACCTCAGCTGTATGTTTGTACTTAATCATCATAGACTATATGTAACAACTTCTATTACCCTGTTTTAAAGGTGAAGAAATGAAGTTTCTTCCCTGGGAATTGCTTATGCTACTTTAAATTTTCCCTTTCTCCTTCTGCCCTCTATCTTCTGTACAATTGTGTGTGTTGTGTGTGTGTTTTGCCTCATTAGTTACTGCCAGGGGTAACTTGGATAAAGATCCTAGATTTTTATGAGGATTGACTTAGTACACCCTTGTTTCTGGGCCCATGTTCTTACCAAGAAACATCACATTTGCTGTCCATTAATAGTATGTTGTGGTATAATAGTACCTTTGGATATAGAAGTCAGTAAAGAAAATTACACGTAAGGGGATGTGTCTCCGCTTCATATAGCAAGGTTCATTTGGGTTGAGGTTCATTGTCATACAAATGAATTACTGTTCCAGTTTAGCAAACCTTAGTGCATCTGATAGACATCAAATTTGGAATGGACTGGGGTGTATTGTTTTTGTATTGCTCAGTTCAGAAAGCTAGATATTTATTATGCATTTTAAATTGTTTTATCTAAAGAACCTAAGGAAATTAGTGGTCACACTTCCGGTATTAAAAAGGCTCTGTGGTGCAGTGAGGATAAACAGATTCTTTCAGCTGATGATAAAACTGTTCGGTAAGTTAACTTTTTTTTCAATAATTGACTGTTTGAAAAGCATTTTACCTTTGAACTTATAAATACATTTAATAATCGTGTTGGAAAATATGTGTAAGTTAGAATTTATCAATGTATGTCACATTTACCTGGAGCTGTTTACTATTATTTACATGGGGTAGAATTCAGAAAGTCATTAAAGCTGCTGATGTCTAGTTGTTCTGAATGTCGTCATGGACAGATTGGCTGAGGGGATTCATAAGGCTCTTAAAACTTTGTGTGTTATGACCTGATGTATTTTCCTGTGAAAAGATTGGTAACTGTTGTATAGACTAAAACAATTGTCAAAATCTATGATAAAGTTGATTTCATTGACAACCTAACAAAGGTTTTGACTTAGAATCCAGAACTCCTTTATGATTTGTGACAAAAATTACTTTAAGTATGATTATTTTTCTCATGGATTTATGTATAGATAAAATTGAAGATATTTCTGATCACTGACGAAACATTACTTTTTTTTTCCTTTTGCAGTCTTTGGGATCATGCTACAATGACCGAAGTGAAATCTGTGAATTTTAACATGTCTGTTAGCAGCATGGAATATATCCCTGAGGGAGAGGTCCTGGTTCTCACTTACGGGCGGACTATTGCTTTTCATAGTGCAGTAAGGTATGCCCAGGAAATTCCTGCATTTTATTTTGGGGATAAAAGGGAGAATCAGCTTATTTTAAAAATAAGGACTGGCAGGCTGGCTTAGCTGTTGATTAACAGTGGTTGCTCCTCTTGTAGAGGACCAAAGTTCAGTTCTCAGCGCCATTAAGGGATACGACTCAGTAGCGTGGCTTGAGACCATAGGTATAAATCCCTAGGACCTAAAAACAGTGAAGGATGTAGTGCGGACCTGATCATTTCTTTTTCTGTTGTGTGTATGTGTGTACTTGTGGTTTTTCTCTTAATAAGACTATGATGCATATAATCTTGTTTTTCTAATTAAAAATGTTCATATCCATTAAAACATTTTTATTGGTGGTATTTCATTAAGTTGTATGAGGTTATATATCTGTTGCTGTGCTCTATCACTGTAGCTAATATTGTGGTACATCTTTGTTCTCAGTACCGGAATCCTGTAAGTACCATGTTGAGTTCAATCACAAAACTGAGTGTGGAGTTCTTAGCCTTGGCACTTAAAGGATTTCTGTAAAGATTAGACCAATTGTATTCTGACAGTAGTCTTAGCAGATAGTCTCAAGGAATATGTCCAGTGTTCAGCTTCATTGACTGGGAGACAGAAAAGTAACATGGAAGTTCTAAAAGTGTAAGGGAGCTTCCATAAACACAGTAACTAATAGTGGAATACTTTTGCCCGGAACTATCAGACTGTACAACTATAACTGCTCATTCCTGAACCATGTGATCCTGCTGTAAACTTTTGCCTGAGATCTCATTTGGTAATACATGGCCTATTGAATGTTTCAAACAAGTAGTCGTCTGTAGTGCTAGATATGCCACAGCTAACTTTAGTATTTTGTCTGTTTTGTTGTTTTTGTTCTATTTTGTTTTTTTGAGACAGGGTTGTTGACAGAGGTTTCTGTCCTGCCCAATCCTACAGCCATTCAACCCCAAGAAATACACAGAGGTTTACATTAATCATAAACTAGTTGGCCTATTAGCTCAGGCTTCTTATCAACTCTTCCTTACATCTAAAATTAGCCCTTAAGTCTTGTCTACGTTAGCCACATGGATTGGTACCTTTATTAGCAAGGCAGTCACGTCTTTCTTCCTCAGTGTCTGGGTGACTACTGCAGACTGAATCTTTTTTCCTTCCCAGAATTCCCTTGTCGTCCTGCCTATACTTCCTGCCTGACTACTGGTCAATCAGCGTTTTATTAAATACAAGTGACAAATCTTTACAAAGTACAAGACCATTGTCCTACAGCATCCCCTCCCCTTTTTTTCAAAACAACTCTGAATCTAATCTTCTTTGTTTAGCTTTTTTCCTGACCATTATCAAGACCAACTTGTGACCAACACTCTAAAAAAAAAACCAAAACAATCCATAATCCATTTTTTGAGCATGTGGGCATAGTTTTTTAGGCTACCTCTTGCTGATTGGGTGCCCTGATTATCTTATGGGGACCTAAAGGAAATTTAGAATTATGATCAAGTCCTGACTGGAATATTCTGTGAAGCTTGATCATTTCAGGCAGCAAGTCTTGAAACTGTTCTGGATGTGGAACTCAAGATATCTGGGCAATCCGCTCCTATTGGAGATTTCTTAGGGTGTCTTCCTTGGTCAAACCTGATTTTTTTTAACTCAGTATGAATCCACAGTCCCTCATTTCCTGTGGAAATGAAAGCAAAACCTCTTCTCCAAAGTAACATATCTTTTGCCTTAAATTTTAAAGTTAAAGCATTTTTAAAATATATATGTTGTATTAATCCAGCAGCATTTGTAATCAAATGTCTTTTAGCAGCTGCTGTTCCTTCCTCAGCCATCAAACAAGCCAATGACAACACAACAACATCATTATCCAGACTCTATGTATTTTTCATCTTTACATGGCTTTTTTTTAAACTCAATTTCTTTTATTTTTAATTTTTGTTTTTTTTTGGGGGGTGGGGGTGGGACTAGGCTTCTCTGTGTATTTTTGGCTATCTTGGCACTTATTCTGTAGACCAGGTTGTCTTTGAACTCAAAGAGATCCTCCTGCCTCTGCCTCCCAAATGTTGGGATTAAAGGTGTGTGCCACCACACCCAACTACTTTATCCTTTTTTTTTCCTTTCTCAAGCCTATACATATTTTTAAAAAACACACTGTATATCTTTTTCTGAACACATGAGTCTTTAATTTGCTAAGCTGTATGGCTAGGATTAAAGCCATGGCTTTGACAACTGGATCCACCCTATTCCTTAGCTTTCTGAGAGTTTAGCTTCATGGTGGAGGTACTGGCAGGAACCATATTTATTGCCACAATTCTATGGAGTTTCGAGATCCCTGCCACCACCAAGAGGCATGCTGTCGGCTATTCATAAACCACATATTGGCACTATTTGTTGACGGGTTTCTGTTCCACCTGGTCCCATAGCCATTCAGTCCCAAGAAACACACAGAGATCTACATTAATAACTGGTTGGCCTGTTAGGTCAGGCTTCTTATTAATTAATTCTAACATCTTAAATTAGCCAATAATTGTTGTCTGTGTTAGCCACATGGCTTGGCACCTTTTATCAGTGAGGCCTTTTCATCTTGCTTCCTCTGTGTCTGGGTGACGGCTGCAGACTGAACTTTCCTCTTTCCAGAATTCTGTTCTCGTTGCCCCACCTCTATTTCTTGCCAGGTTGCCCTGCCTATACTATTCCTGCCTACCTACTGACCAATCAGCGTTTTATTAAAATACAGGTGACAAATCTTTACATACAAAGTACAAGACCATTGTCCCACAGCACTCCTGCACCTTTTTTTTTTTAAAGAGCTTTTTATAATCCTGTCTGTCTTGGGACTCTCTTTGTAGACCAAGGTGGTTTTAAACTCAGAGATCTGCCTGCCTCTTCATCCTGAGTGCTGGATGGGGTTAAAGTCTTTCCCCACCATGGCCTGGCTAAGTTTAATTTGCATGTTTTATTTGTGGCATGTAGTGGTTGATGTTTTATATTGAGGTAATTTTCAGGATTGGACTGAAAAGGGCTGATGAGGAAACTACAGTTGATATTTCAGAGGAATCAGTTGGCATTGATAAATCAGCTTTTAATACAGTTAGTGTGAGTTAATTTTCTATTGCTGCGAAGAGACACTATGACCAAGGCAATTTACAAAGGGAAGCATTTAACTGGGGGCTTTTCAGAGGGTGAGTCCATAACCATCAAAGCAGGAGGTAGGCATGTATGGTGCCAAAGTAGTAGCCAAGAGCTTATATCTGACCCATAAGCAGGAGATGGACAGAGAGCTAGCCAGAATGGGTCTGACATGGGCTTTTGAAACCGCAGAGCCCACCTCCAGTGATGAAGCTTGTTCAGCCATGCTAATACTTACCGAAATAGTCTACCAACTGGGAATCAAGCATTCAAATATAGCCTATAGGGGCCGTTTTCATTTAAACCACCATATAACCGGGTTAAAAACAGCTGTTAACAGTTTTGATAGCAGTTTCTTGTGTTGGGGGTAGAAGCCTAAATCCTCAACAATTGAGAAAACATAATTGACATTCATTTGCATTGTCGTGATTCTCTACTGTGAAGCTTGCTTTATGTTTTTTGCTTTTTTTACTGTTGAGAAGTCAACCCAGGGCCTTCTTGAACATTCAACCCATTGACATAAACATCTATGTCCCCGACTTTGGGTTTTTTGGCCCAGGCTTTTAAGACTGCCATTCATAATTGTAGCGGCGTAAATGAAGGCAGACAGAAATTATAATAAAATATTTAGCTTTAATTAGGAAAAGACAGAACCTGAGGTTCCCACAGAGAACAGGAAAGGAGAAGGGAAGGGGGGAAGTACATCAGTAATATTTATTAGTAAAAAAATATCCTCAGGGGACCCTGCCCTACAAGCAAGGAGATTGGCTGAGGCCACCCCTACACATAATGTATTTGTGGCTGGTTTCTTTCATAGCCTCCTGAGCTGGTATGCATGTTTGTACCACTGTTCTTGGTCTGTATAACCTTTTTCATATTCATTAAAATAATGCATCTTTATTGGGAAAAATGTTGAATGTTTTTGCTCATGTTTTTTAACAGTTCATTTACACTTGACTGAATGAATACTTTATCTTGTATTTCAGAATTTAGGAATAATTTCACTGTGGATAGATTTGTAGACATTTATGTTTTTGTGTTCTTTTTCCCAGTCTGGAGCCAATTAAATCCTTTGAAGCTCCTGCAACCATCAACTCTGCATCTCTTTATCCTGAGAAGGAATTTCTTGTTGCAGGTGGAGAAGACTTTAAACTGTATAAGTATGACTACAATAGTGGAGAAGAATTAGGTAAGGCTCGTGTCTGTTTCTTAAATCAGTAGTTCTCAATCTGTGGGTCACAAGCCCTGAGGTTACCTATTCACAGGGGTCACCTAAGACCTGGAACTAGCTCTTGTAGACTAGGCTGGCCTCAAACTCACAGAGATCTGCCTGCCTCTGCTTCCTGTGTGCTGGTATTAAAGGCATTTACCACCACTGCTCAGCCTACCTAAGACCATTGGAAGACAGATATTTACATTACAATTCATAACTGTAGTTTCACTATGGTTATGAAGTAGCAACAAAAATTTTATAGTTGGGGGGTCACCACAACATGAAAAATTGTATTAAAGGGTCTCAGCATTAGGAAGGTTGAGGACCATTCTCTCTAATAATTTACGTTATCAAAATATTAACTTCTAATAATGAGTACCTTCTTTTTTGTTGTTTGTTTTGCTTTAGTTTTTTTTTTTTATTTTTTTGAGGCAGTGTTTTTCTTTGTAACAGTTCTGGCTGTCTTGAAACTTGCTCTGTTGGCTAGACTGACCTCAAACTCAGATCCACCTGCCTCTACCTCCCAAGTGCTAGGATTAAATGCATACACCACCACCGCCAGCCATCATAAAATGGTTGATAATGTGATTAATTTGATATATCCTAACTTGATAGTATGTATAATAGTATGCTAGACAGTTCAAAGAGCAAGACTTTATTGCTTATTTTTATGTTTACTTACCAAGTCTAAACAGGTTTTGCTTCTAACTTGAAGATTTTATTTTCTGTTTATAAACTCCCACCTTTTTTTTTTTTACCTGTTTCTAACTGTTCTGGTTTCCACCCAAAGAACTAAGTTAACTAGATTTATACACAAAGAACAGGAGGCAACTTTGTTTCGTTTCTTGGGGGAAACTGGTAGATTGGGGTTTGTTTTAGTGTTAGACTATTTCAGTCACATGTTCAATCCTTGTCAGTTTGAAAGCAGTGGCTGGGTCCACGCTGGGAGGTGCTCAGCATCAGTAAAGCCCAGGCTGTGGTGGGGAGAAACGGACAGATGCTGCACTGCAGACCCAGTGTTCTCATCGCAGTCTCTGTTCACACACCTTTGATCGTGTGTGGGGGGGGGGGGCTTGTGGGTGAGAACTTTGTGTACAATATTCAAGTATTCCACCCAGATTCCTCTATTCTTACATGCTTTTTATTCTCCGGCTAGTCTGAATAAGATGATGGAGCATTAAATTATATGTGGGAAGCATTTGTAAGTAAGGGTTTTACTGCAGTAAAAAACCTTCCTGACTCTATATTTCACGTAAAATTTATTATATTAGAATGTAAGGGTCAGTAGTAAGCATTGTGGTGGGATTAAGAAGCATAGACGGAGTATGAAAAAGAGCTCCACCTGGTGGCTCTCTCTAGACATGGAAGAAATTGCTTCCTCTAAAAGCAGGTAATAAATTCAGGATATAGAAACTGGGATGGAATTGACAGACTTCTGCTCTGATCTCTACAGCTTTATTGACAGCTCCTCAATTCTCTGTGGAATGTGAAACATCATTTTCTTTTTCCAAAGACAGTCTGCCTCTGCCTTACTGGATTGAAAAGGGCTAACTAATCCTAAGGAAATGGCAGAGATGATGTCCCACGAATGCAGACAGTGTCTCTTTTAGTAAATCAGTACTTAGCCTAATAATCAGCTTTATATTAAGTCTGATAGCCCTGTTTTTCACCTTTTTCAGAATCCTACAAAGGTCACTTTGGCCCCATTCACTGTGTGAGGTTTAGTCCTGATGGTGAACTCTGTGCCAGTGGTTCTGAAGATGGGACATTGAGATTGTGGCAAACTGTAGTAGGAAAAACCTATGGCCTTTGGAAATGCGTGCTTCCTGGTAAGGACGTTCATTCAAAGTTAATCAAGTTATTGTGCATAGATTTTGTATTATTTGTAAATTCTGCTTCATTGTGTCTTGTTTCCCTTAGATTTTGAATTATGTAATATGATACAAGCAGAGTGAAACCATGATTCTAATCGAGCAATGTCCTTTATGTGCTGAATTGAATGAACTTAATTCAGAATTTATTACAAAGGGACTAGGGAGATGGCCCAGTGGTTACTGGTGCAGATACACAGAAATATCAAATAACAATTGTAAGACCTCGGCAATATGAAGAATTTACACATATTTGTCCAGTTTCCTCATAGTATTATATTACTTGATCTGTACCACTGAAAACATGTTTCTCAGTTAAAAAGCGAAATGACAAAGACTTACTACTAATCTCATCATGGCTGTAGTACTAAAAGTGACTTTGAGATGTCTATTTTAGAATCACAGTAACTTTTAAAAGAGAAACTGTGCGTGTGAGTTCACGGAAACTGCTGTGCTCCTCGTCAGTCACTGCTTTTCTCTTCACAGAGGAAGACAGCGGGGAACTGGCAAAGCCAAAGGTCGGTTTTCAAGAAACAGCGGAAGAGGAGCTGGGTAAATACAAATTAGCTTTTCTAAGAGTCTTGGGGATGTAAAAATTAAGTAGATGTGTGTTTTGGTCAGTGCCAAAAGTAATTTATTAAGTGTGAATAGATTTGAATTAAATTATGGAAAGCTTAGACATGAGTGTGTAATCATTAGCTACAGAGTTCTGGGCCTTCTGTACACTGGGCAGGACTAGTGTCTTATTCTAGTAAACTTCAGAGACAGGTGTTATCTTAACAAGTTACTTAGTTTATAATTGTGAAGTGAAGTAGCATTTAAACCGGTGGAGACCTGTGGAGGGATAAATGTGAGGTTTTAAGGGTGTGGTATTGATGAGGGGTGGAGGAGTTCAGCAGAAAACAGAAACACCAAGGCAGAGAAGCAAAATGTGAAGCGTAGAGCAAAACAAGGCCACCCAGTGCCCTGATTGCTGTTTTAATATTTGGAGACTTTTATGAATAGGAAAAAGAAAAAAAAAACTTCAATTTTTTTTTTTTAAGTGGAGGGATAGATATAAATTTGGGAAATAGTAGTATGGGGAAAGAATAAGAGTAGGGACATTAAAGTCTAGGGTTGTAGCCATGGGATAGACGAACAAGAAGGAAAGTGAACTTGTTATTACTGGGAGGATTAGCAAGATGGGTAATGGTTAGATTAGAAGATGGGTCTTTGCTCTTAAGTAGTGACTTGGGCTGGTGAAAAGGGGAGAGTTTACCACAGACTCTGCAGCTCCTCTCTCCCCACTCTTGATACTGTTAGGACTCTCTTCTCCCCCAGTAAAAGCAGTGTTTAATGCTTATGGTTTTGAATTGCATAGGCTTAAATTTAATTACTAAAGGAAAAGACAGGACTCAAAGAGAAATGATTTTAATTAAATGCTGATCGTGTAGTTGGAGTCATTTGAAACTTACCCTGAAAGAACAGGGATGGGGATTAAAACTGGTGTGAAGGCCGTAGAGGAAGATGTCTGGGTTCTGCTCGGGTGTTTGGTGGCCTGAGACTAGTTGATAATGCATGATCAGTAGCTCTCTGTGTTGCCATCCTTACCACAGCATGCTTAAATACCACCTTTCTACTTATTTCCTCTTTATATAGAAACATTGATTTTCTTTATTAAATTGACTATGGTTTTGTTTTTTAATTTCAGAAGAAATTGCTTCAGAGAATTCAGATTCCATCTATTCTTCAACTCCTGAAGTTAAGGCCTGAGCACCAGCTGTATGCCATAGATGCCGTATAGTTTATGGACTAAACAAGCAGAGAAAAGCATCAGCCTTCAGACTGACTCTCTGCCTGTGGCAAGGAAGGCAGAAAATATTGGGGAATATGAATTAGCTCCAGTGCACGAACAACTACTGGGTGTTCCTGTGAGTGAAAGTAGCTGCGTGTTTGAGGTGCAGGCAGGAGGGTTATGCTCATGTAGTGCCACAGCCTGCCATCTTGAATGAGCAAGCCAACATACAATTTACATTTTACACTTACATTTCTTGTAGCTGTTTATGTTATGGAGAAGAAAAATATATTGGCCTATTTTTGTGACTTTTCCCTTAAAGCAGAACGCCTTTTTTCTCAGTTGGGAAGAAGAGGATTTACACGATAAAGTAACTGGTTTGGTCTCTTTCATTGTACACCGACTGCTTCTGAACATCTAATATTATTTAATTATCTAAATAAAATGCCTCTGAAACAAAATGATGTTCTGTTTCTTTAGGAAATTTTGATACATTTGAGTATTAAAACTGGAACTATCCAAAAAGCTTCTACATCATATACAGCATTGTGTAGCAGAAGTTTGGTTACAGGGTCTGAACTGAACATTCCCTAATTCTGAAATTCAGTTACGTAAACTTGATATTTTCATTCTGGGTGTTCATTTACCTTCTTCCAGATTGATAGAATTGCTTTTCTTGCATCTTTAAACATGCATGTTAGTTACTAAAACAGAAAAGCAATTGGAAAGAACAGAAAAATAACTTGAAACCCGATTCTTGTGAAAATCACTAGACATGGAAGAACATCTGTGTTTGTACAGACAGCCACGAGCTCATGACTGGGTAATCGAAACTTGCAATATTGAAGATGTATTAGACTTTTTGTATCACATCCTTTAAATTTGGGTCATTCAACTTTCTAATAAATTGGATCAGTTGAGTATATTTGTAGTTTATTTACTTTTTACTATATGAAGAGATTAAATTAGTAATTTGAAAATGCAGATGAGTAGCGTCTGTTAATTTGCTTTTTTGTAATTTGTCTTTTGAATGACCTTTAATACTTTGCTTAGAAGAAAGAAAAGTTGTTTTGTCAGGTTTGTGACAACTGACCGGAAGCAGGCACTACATGCAATGCTGGCCTGGGAGAGTCCATTGATGAGCCTAAGGGCAGTATTGTTCCTGTGTCTGTGTTTAACATGCCTGGTCCTCTGCTCTGTACCAGTATTGTCGATGTATCAAGAATTAAACTGAGAGTTTGACCCTAAATAAAAATTTACATGCATCTTTTGGAATTTAAATTACTTGGTGTTTATTAAGTTTTTAATAAATTGAGGGCATTTCTTAGTTTTGTGCCATTTGTTTCCTATTGCTGGAGCAAGTTTGTAGCTTGGACTGACATGTTTATATTAATAGATCACAGTGTCCTGAGGCTAGAACATGTCTCACTTGACTAAAGTCAAGGTGCTGGCAAAGCTGTGTCCTGTCTGGAGTTAATAGAGACTTCCTCTGCCTTCTAGTAGCTACAAGATGTCTGCAGTTCTTGTCTCTCTTCAGCTGAACTTGTTTCTCAATTTCTTTGATGACTTAGCACTCAGGTGCTCAAATGAGTAGGCTTGGATGATCCTGCATGCATGTTCTGAGTCCTGCATCCACTGGGGCTGTTCTGGATCTGTTTTTTGCCTGCCTATAACCACACTGGCCCAGCAGTCCACACTTCCTGCCTACTTGCCCCTGTGTTTACCTGGTCCTCATCCTTCCTATCTACACTGTAGGAAAGGGGAATACTTTAGAATTTGATTAAGGAACTTAGGTCATTTAGCTTGGATGCTGGTAGATAATTTCTTGGTAGCATGCCTCTCGTATTGAAGTGAGGCTAAAGAAGTGGGGGCCTACTAGAGAGCTGGTTTAGTCAGTATAGAATGCTTTGCAAGTATGAGAACCTTAGTTTGGTTCCCTCAGCACCCACACGGCGTCAGGCATGGTGGTGCGTATTTGTGAACATGCCTATATCCATATGTGATAGTTACATATTAGGGTACAGGATTGCTTGGTCATGGCTGCTAAGGTAATGTATGGGTTCTTGTGTTGGGACATGAATATTTTGTCCTTGGCTGTTGGCACTCTTGGTGTTCTAGTGGGTTCCAGGTTTGTAGTGCCTGCTTCTCTTTTTTACAAGGTTAAGTAGACATAATAGTGGTGTTGTGAATATGATCTAGATAAATTCAAATTACTTAGAAGTAGCTGTGTGTGGTCTAGACTAGATAGATGAGCCTCCATGAATAGGAACAAGCCAACTACTATTTAGCTGCGAAATTGTGTGTCTGACACATTGATAGCTTCCATTTATCATTGCCTCAGGTATACACAAACCATACAACTCTGCAAGACAAACTTATTCTGGTCACCCTGTTCTCTAGTAAGTAGATGTAATAATAGTCCTAAAACCTAGTCATTAAGTTGAAATTTGGGTGGGTTTAGCTCATTAGACTCAAACTTCCTAATTGCTGCTCAATTCTTAATTTTTGCTCTTTTTAGTATACATTTCTGGCAGGATTTTCCAGAGATGAAAATGCTTTTGTATATCTGGAAACACCTAGAGCAGTTGATTCATGCTAGACAAACGCATAGCTGAGATTTTCAGCCGAGCAGAGATGAAGCCATGTGTGAATGCAGATTAGATGGGTAGCAGCAAGGCTGGAGAAAACGTCAGCATCGCAAGATTTCAATTTTAGAGAGCCAAGAAATTGTCACGTAAGGAAAATGAAGTTCACAAAGGCCACATGTGTCCTAGGTCACATATTCAATTATCCACAGGACTAAGTTTAAGGGAAAAAAAAAAACCCTTCAGGGCCGCAGAGATGAGCATTTACAGAGTGCTTGCTCTTTCATAAGAGTAGTTTGGCTCCCAGCTCATGACTGCTTTTAACTCCTGCGCCAGAGAATTCTGCCCTGGCTCTGCAGGTACCTGCACAGATGTACGTGTGTCCGTAGACACACAAAGATGAAGTCGTGCCCCCCACCTTTTTAATGAAAGAGACCCAAGTTTTTCGTCGAATGTGATAGCATCTCCCTACATTCCCAGCAGTGTGCAGTATGAAAGTTTCTGGCTCGCTGGTTCAACAAAGGCAGCCATACTTACAGATTCCTGTCTCAGAAACAGAAGAAGAAACTGGACGGCGGTGGTGACGCACGCCTTTAATCCCAGCACTTGGGAAGCAGAGGCAGGCGGATCATTGTGAGCTCGAGGCCAGCCTGGTCCACAAGCGCTAGTTCCAGGACAGGTTCCAAAGCTACAGAGAAACCCTGTCTCGGAAAGAAAAGAAAAGAAAAGAAAGGAATAGAAGGGGAGACCAGGTCTTCCCAGTCTCACGTTCTAGCTGCTCTTATTGAGTCTAGACTAGAAATCACCATGTGCGCTAGGGCCTAGACCGTGCCTTGGTAGCCATCTGAGGGCTACTGAGGGCGTTCAGGCCCATCTCGTGTTGCAGAGCTCTGCCCACTCTAGAACAGCCTCTCTCGGATTAGATGGGTAGCAGTGAACGTACCTAGGACTCATTCTATTTAGCTCAATTGGCAATGTAATCATTTTAAAATGGCCCAAGGAGACTTCCGAGGGCAGAAGCCTGCATAGGTCACGAGCCTGGTCAGGAAGGCAAGGGCAATGGGTGTGAGGTCCTGGTTGGGAGCCACGCCCTGGAGCTGCAAGGGAAAAAGGTAGTGGCCAGCTGGGGCGGAGGGGCGTGGCTATGGCGGGGCGGGGCTCGGGGCGGGCACTTGGCAGGAAGAAGGTAGGCCGGTGCGGAAGGCGGCCTTAGCCCGAGTTGGTTGTTGGCGGTTTTCACGATGGCCGAGCACTGTCGGGGCTCAGAACTCGGTAAGGGCCGGCGGGAGGAGCTCCCTGCTTCGCCTGGTCGCGTGCTCAGGGAGGAGCGGGGACGCCTAGGGCGGTCCCTGGCGGGCAGAGACCTGAATCAAGGCAGAGGACGTCCCTGCTGCCTGGCACTTTGCATTCTTACCCTTTAAGCAGAAGCAAGGAAGGTTAGACCTTCCCACTTTCTAGCTGGGTGGTCGCAAAGAGAAATCCTGACAGAGTATGCTGGATCCACGTAGCTATACCCAAAGTTAGCTGCGCTGGTGGGAGAGTTGTCATAACCTGCTTAAAGTGATTTTAGATGGATTTCAAAATATCCCTTTTAAAACCGCGTTTCATCTTACTGATAGTAGTTCAGATATTGCTGGGAAAGAAAACTTAAAAATTGTTATTCAAACGTAGCAAAGAGGTAACCGAGCCAAATGCGAATGATCTAACTTTGTATAACAGTTTTACATCCCGGATCCTCTTAGTCGTGTGGTTTTGGGTAAATTACTCACTTTGTGCTTAAGCATCTTCACTTGTAAAACTTATTAGGAAGCTACTGCTTGTCTGAAGGCGGTTCGGATATTGCTAGGATACCGTAGCCTCTGGTCGATTTCGCTGTACTTAGTGTTGAGTATGTAACAGTATTAAATGAGTGCAGGAAGTTCTGCTTGTAGGGGCTGACTTTGAGAAAGTGACTGTCAGTGATACACATGGCTACTTTTTTCCCTTTAAAAGGGCTTTGAACAGTCTAAACTTGAAGCGTTTTACAGTTTTTTTCTGAATGGAAAGTGGTAAGCCTGCTTAGCACCTAGTTCCTGTGCCAGGCTTATTTCATTTCAGTCCCTGCCCTCCATCAGATGATGACTTCGACTTTAGTTCTATCCCTGAAATGTAAACTTTAGCAATGGCTGAACTCAGGCTGAGCATACCCTGAGTTGGAAGATCCTTGAAGATGGGGGTAAGGGGTGAAGGTGGGGTGTGTCCCTGTCTGTGCACATGTGGAGGGGATAACATAATTTCCCCAAACATTTATTTAAAGCTTCACATTTTCCTTTCAGGATATGCGGTTAAACCATTTTCACTTCTTTGTTTTTGAGACAGGGTTTCTGTGTGTAGCTTTGACTGTCCTGGGACTGGCTCTGGATACCAGGCTGACCTCAAACTCACCAAGATCCTTTTGCCTCTGCCTCCTGAGTGCTGGGGTCAAAGGCATGCGTCACCATGCCCGGCTCATTTTCACTTTCGTAATTCCTAAGTTCAGACTGGGCACCACGACAGATCTTTTTTGTTGTAAAAGGTGAGTGGGCTGCTTTTTGTCCTGCCCAGCTCCCAGCTGCCCAGCTAGCTTTACCCAAAATAATTACATGGCAACTGTATTCATTTAAACACTGCCTGGCCCATTAGTTCTAACCTCCTATTGGCTAACTCTCACATATTAGTTTAATCCATCTCCATTAATGTGTTTTGCCACTTGACTGTGGCTTACCAGCATGAGTTTAACCAGCGTCCATCTTGGTGAGGAGAGCCTTAGTGGTTGCCAAATTTTCCTTCTTCCCAGCATTCTGTTCTGTCTACTCCGCCCACATAAGGGCTGCCATATCAAAAGGCCAAGGCAGCCTCTTTATTCAACCAATGAAAGCAACACACAAAGAAGGACTTCCTACACCACTTTTCTTAAGAAGCCATTAAAAAGCACCTCTCATTTGTTGAAGAGTAACAGGGTAGACAGAAATGGCTGCCATAGGAAATGTGTTCTTATGCCCCCATGTAAAGGTTGTATTTTTCTTACTATTTTTGTAGGTTAATGCTGTACCTGCAGTGGCATTAACTGTTAGGAATGACAGCTTTAATATAAACTGCTCAAGTAAATCACATGAACTATATATATAGATCCTAGGGAAAAATTGCTCTCTATTGATTTCAACATTGCTTTAATTGATGATTTTTGCTGGTTGAAGGCACTTTAATGTTTTTATTGAACACTGTTAATTTTTAAAAGAAATTAAATTCATTTAAACACATTTTTATTACAAAAATTTTAGAACGTGCAGTTATCACCACAAAGATTGTAGACTTCATTAATCAAAGGGTTTTTTTTCTTCTAATTTTATGTTCTTGTTTTGCCTGTGTACCCTATGCTTGCAATGCCTGTTGAGACCAGAAGAGGGCATCCAATCCCCTGGGATTGATGTTTCAGATAGTCAGGTCCTTTGGAAGAGCAACAAGTGCTCTTAAGATGAGACATCTCTCCAGTCTTTAATCCAGATTTTAAAGTGACATTTATTTATCTACTTTGTGTGTGTGTTGGGGCATGCCCATACCATTGATCACCTCTGGCCGTCAAAGTGCAGCCTCCAGAGTTGGCTCTCCTTCCTCCATTTGCCACCTAGGATTCAAGCTTGGGATGTCGGGCATGACCATAAGTGTCTTTACCCACTGAGCCATCTGTATTGAGCAACTTGGCTTATATGACGAGAGCTCCTGCAAGGAACGTTGCTTCGCAGCCTAGCATGTGTCCGTGTGAAAGTTCTCCAGTGTGGATGCTGTGGTTGTGTTAGAAGATGGAGGGAGGCCCAGCCATCGGAATCTGGTGGTCCTCCATGCCAGCTGCCTCTGCTAATTACTCTGTTAGCATGTTCTAGGCTTTTCTGACTTTGCCTTAAAATGTAGGTGTCCATAAACACGGCTTTCCTTTAGCTCCCTGAGTGACCTAGGCAGATGGAGGACCCTCAACAATGAGGAATAAACAACTTCCTGTTTTGGGGACTTGTCCGTACAGCTGGGTTCTGTGTGTGGACTTGTGCTGTGAGTACCGTGTCTTCCTAGTTTTGGCTGTCATTCAAAGGCAGTTTGACGACTTCTCTATTTACAATATCTCACACTTACAAGGGTGGTGGATAGTGGCTTTGTCTTAGGGTTTCTATTGCTGTGACAGACCGCGACCAAAAACAAGTTGGGGACGAAAGGGGTATATTTCCCAAGTCAGGACAGGATTCAAACCAGCTGGGAATCTGGCGGCAGGAGCTGATGCAGAGGCTGTGGAGGGGCGCTGCTTATTGGCTTGCTCCTCGTGGCTTGCTCAGCATACTTTCTTATAGAACCTAGAACCGCCAGCTCAGGGGTGGCAGCACCTCAGATGACTCTAGCTAATGGCATGTTGACATAAAGCTAGCCTGCATGATCTTCCTTTCAAATTTGGGTATCTTTGGAAGGCTTCTGGAAAGTGGAAAACATTTTAGTAACAGCTTGCTGTATGTCCATCTGTTTCTGTTAAGGGAAAAACTTTCAAAAAGATTTTAAAAGGAAATGGGGACATCTTAACAGATACTTATATTAACAAGAGACAGATATATCCACAATTGTGTTTGTTTGGCACGAACACATGGCTGAAGTCAGCATAGCTCTGATCAGCCACTCTTTCTCTAGAAGAAGGGAGCTCCGGAACTCCACCCCTGCCAGCAGCACCCTGGAAGGAAGGTTTTATTCCACAAAGGCGGTGACTATATCTTTTCCCCATTTGCTATGGCCCAACTTCATAGTCTTCAGATTGGCTTTTTTTTTTCAAACTTTCTTTTAGTTTATTCTTTGTGTCTTTCACATCATGCTCTTGCTCCCACCCATCACCTCCCACCAATAAAAATAAAATAAAATTTAAGAGGAAAAGAAGGCATAAAAAGGAAGAAAGAGAAAACCTTATTATGGAAGCTACATTGTAATTCATGGAGTCACGTGGTAAACCCCTTTATCCATACGTTTTTATATACAGGCCTTCATCCCAAATAATCAGTGGTCTGGTTCCAGGCTCTTGGTCTCTACTGTACCATTAACACTGGCTGGTTTTTGTTTTTATGTGGATGGGTGTTTTGCCTGCACATACATCTATATGTATACCATGTACATTCCTGGCATCCCCTTGGAAGCTGGAACAGGTCATCACCTGTCTGTCCCTGGAAGTGGCTGGAGCTTTATTTTTTTGTAATATTTATTTATGTATATGAGTGATCTATCTATATGTATACCTCCTTTATGCCAGAAAAGGGCATCAGATCCCATTATAGATGGTTGTGAGACACCATATGGTTGCTAGGAATTGAACTCAGGACCTCTGGAAGAATAGCTAGTGCTCTTAACCGCTGAGCCATCTCTCCAGCCTGTGGCTGGAGCTTTAGAAAGTAGTGAGCCACCATGTGGGTGCTGGGCCTAGAACTCGGGTCCTCTGTAAGAGCAGCCGGTGTTCTTAAACCCCACCAGTGTAATACAAAATCTGAAACAACAACAAAGACTGTAAATGTGATATCAACTTATCTTTCCTTTATCTTTTTTTGTTTGTGGATTTTTTGATGATCTTTGTTGGGAATTTTATGTTGGGAATTACATGTGTGTTTGTGTACCAAATGGGTACTTGGATCCCCTAGGACTTGCGTTGCACACAGTTGTGAACTGACACGTGGGTTCTGGGAATTGAATTCAGGCCCATGCCCTTAACTGCAGAGCCATCCTCCAGTCCATGAAATGGTCCTGTTTGGCCTAGAATTCTTTGTGGTGTGACCTTGAACTCCCAATCCTCCTGCCTCTACCTCCCAAGTGCTAGGGTTATAGCATGCCTGCTTTATAAGGCAATGAAATGAGTCATGGTAACAGAACAGTCTGGTTCCCATGTATCTGTGTCTTTCCCTATTGTTTTTATAGGTGCCTGTGTAAGAATTAGGGGCCCAGGGAGCTCATTTCTTCCTTCCTGTGTCTGGACTCTGGTCTGCTGTGTGCATGGTGTTTTCTTTACCTGTGTGGACTTCCATGCCCCACTCTGGACTTGTGCCCTGTCCCAAATGTGGTGGTTCAAATGCTCATCTTGTGTGCCTCCTTTCTTGTCTGTACCCTGGTGGTTTGGGGCAGTTGTCTAAGGAAAAGCGGAGAAAGAGCCCAGGTGCATTTTAAACTCTGTATCCAGATGCACAGATGTTTGGAGAGTCCTATGCAGAATACTGGTGTTCTGTGGTTTGTGAACATCTTGCCCCAAGGAATGGATCCCAGGGGCAGCCTGGCCTGCTCTCTGATCTCTCAGAGCAGGTATGTCACTTCGGTGTTTGCCTGGCGTGTCTGAAGCCCTAGGCTTAGTTCCAGCACTGCAACGTGATCCCAGTTCTAGGAGGTGGGGGCTAGAAGATCAACAATGTAGTGGCCAGCCTGGGATTCATGAGACTGTCTCAAAACTAAACAAAACCGCCACCGACAAAATTGTATTCAAGGGGGCGCAGTAAAGAAACTGCCAGCATGATCGCTCTCCTATTAGGCGGAAGGTTTTTATTGTGAATAAGAGAACACCCAGAGGCATCCAGAAGAGTCTAGGCAGAGAGAAGAGAAAACAGAGTGGTCATGGCCAGGGCTGGGAAGCAGGAGAGAACAGTGGAGATGCTGAGACAGCCAGAGATAGAGAGCAGAGCACAGGAGAGAGCAAGGGATGGGAAGAACGGAGCAAGAGAGAATAGTGCAGTAGCTGGGTTACAGGAAGGATGAGTAACCCTGGCGAGGGAGGCCAGTGGTAGAGGAGGGGGTGAGAAGGTTAGGGTGTTAGCTTGGACCTTGGAATGTCTAACAGGTTCTTGTGATATTGAGAGAGCCTGGAGGCTAGCAAGGCTTTGATATTCTGTGAGCTGTATGTCCCTTCTGCCAGAGGTGTGGGAAATGGCTCCTTTTGGAGGACAGAAGACGTGTTTAATAAGTTCCTGAGGATTGCTTTCTTTTATCTAACCGCTGGACATCCTTCTGTAGTCCAGCTTGGGCTCATTTCTGGACATTCCGACTGGCTGAGACCGGCCACAGGAGGACAGGAAGGGATGGATTACAGCAGTCCGGGCTTCCTCCACGAGGCTGTTTCTCTGGGGATGATTTGTGCATAGGAATGGAGAGACGGCAGTCTGAGAGTCTTCTTCAAACACAGGAACCCAAATGTTCAGATTTCCTGTGTCTCTTATTCTGCTAGAGTGCATATAGCTAATATTTTGAAGAAGACAGAAATGCTCTAATTCTGTATATGGGTCACACAGTCAGGATGGTGATAGTCCATATCTAAATTTTTAGTGGGGTGTCCTTTTACGAACACTTTGATTTTGCTTTTGAAATCTGCTCCATTTGTTTGTAAGCGCACACATCAAGACTGTCTTTTATTATTCTGGTACTGTTTTGATAGATAGAAAACTATAAAATAATAATTGGCGTTTGTTGTGTAATTAAATAATTAAAAGACCTCTGTGGGACCTGCTATGCTAAAACACATTTTTTATAAACGTATCTAAGCCCCGTGGATTTTAATTATTAGGAGGAAAGACAAACTTCAAGCCCTCATTGAAAATGGGCTGCCTCTGCCTGGAAAGAAAGACTACTAAATGAGGTAGCAGACGGGGCCCTTGAGGACGCTATTGAAGCATGTCACTAGAAATGGTTTAAGTGGAGAGTTCTGGCCCTTTTAAAACACTGTCTGTCGCTTGAGGATTGGGTCACCTTGAAATGTGTTCATCTTTGAATTAAAGGCATGAAAAGGCACTTTGAAACATGTCAGGAGACTTTGTTGTCTGCTGTGAGCGTCTGTGGGTGTACCTCTCCTCCGCCCGCCTCGCTGAAACCGTCAGTTCCCTGGAAACCAAAGTGGCCGCCAGAGGAGGATAAATGTTTAATCTCCACGCTAGCAGCCGTACATAGTTCTTAAAATGCTGAGACGCTCACATCCCAACTCCTTGCTCTTTGTGTCTCTGGCTTCGCTCCACAGAAATGGCAGGCAGAGGAGTAGCTGCTGGTAATTGGTCTCTAAAATGACTCGGCGTGGATGGTGCCCGGGTTGTTTTGGACTCTAGTTAATGATGCCAAGTCGTGGTCTTTAAAGGAAGGGGAAAATACTGAAATGATCTGATTAGAATCCTGATTCCGATGAGCTTTCCGGTAGAATACCTAAGGGACCTACTTATGTCCTCGCAGTCCAGAGTAGCGGAGTGAGGGCGCGCAGTTCGTTCAGATGTCTAGAGTGGGCCGGGAAGTGGCTCAGCGAAGAAAAGCCAGTGCGCAAGCCTTGAGGAACCTGCCTGAAAACCACGCAGGCTTGTGTCTGTAACCCCAGCGCTCCTACTGTGTCATGGCAGATGGGGACAGAAACCCAAGGGCTGTCCTTAAGAGTTTAGCGTGGCAGAAACAAGAACCTGCTTCAAGGCAGAAGGAGAGAGCCAATTGTTCTCCAACCTCCACACTGAGCCCCTGTACACGTGTCCACACACACACACACACACACCCCTCATTGGAAAAGATGAAAATGCGTGCAGTTTAGCAGGGCTTTCTGTATTTTGCTATGAATGTTTGAAATGGTTTGACTTGCCCTGGAGTTTACACCCTTCCTGCCTCAGCCTCCTGGCTGCTGAGATTATAGGCCAGAGCTACTACACCGGACACTGGAGACATTTTTAAACAGTAGAAAACCAATTGCTTGAACACAAGCAGTCCCAGGGCTGAATCAACGATCTGATAACAGAGACAGTTCTTTGGCAACTTAAGTGGCAAGTAGTGTGTACGATGCGGTTAATACCAGTCAGAGAATGGCATTGCGTCCCCTGTGTGCCCTGCTGTGAATGACACTAACTGGAAGACCTCTGGGCTTCTGGCACTTTGGATCAATACTCTGGGCCAAGGATGACATGAAGTATGAAAATGAGACTTGTCCATAAAAGGGCCTCACACCTTGTGGGAACTCTCTGTGTCTCTCTTGTTTATTGCTCTTAAAACAACTTTTCATTTGTTGAGTAATTTATTAGTGTAGAAAGGAATGGGTCTTGTGGTGCTATTTGCATATCTGGGTGTCGTCTTACCAAGTCACCCTCTTTCATGTCCCTTTGTCCTCATTACTGTTTCCTTTCCACAGCAGGCCAACCTGAAACCAGGCACCCTTTAATGGTCATCAGAGAATCTCTGTTGGCTGCATATGTTTCCCTGGATGCACTGAAGTTTCTCTGTGAAGGACAAAGGTGGCCTTAACCTCAAACAGGGACTTCTGTACCTGGTTTGTCCTTTCTTAATTTGTAAGGCCAGGGCATTTGGTTTGAGGTATACTATGGGACAGTGGTCTTGTATCCTGTAAAGATTTGTCACTTGTATTGGTTTAATAAATTTCTGTTTGGCCAGTAGCCAGGCAGGAAGTATAGGTAGGTTGAACAGACTAGGAGAATTCTGGGAAGAGGAAAGGCTCAATCTGCAGTCATCACCCAGACACAGAGGAAGCAAGATGAGAATGCCTCACTGATAAAAAGGTACCAAGCCATGTGGCTCACACAGACAAGAATTATGGGTTAATTTAAGATGTAAGAGTTACTTAATAAGAAGCCTAAGCTATTGGCCAAGCTATGTTGTAATTAATATAGTTTCTGTGTGATTACTTTGGGTCTGAGCAGTTTCAGTGTACAGACAGACATGTGCTACTGTGGTGGCAGATGTTGATAATGGAGGAAGTTATGCTTGTGTGGACATGGGCATCTTTGTGACCCCTGCTCTGTTTTTGAAAACCTAAAGCTACTCTAAAAATCCTCTTCGAAACAAGACAAAAGCCAACATATAATCTCTGAGACTTCGAGAATCTGTCAGGAGCCATGTGTTCTCTTCAGTGGCTGTTCACACAGCCATGGTTGTGCTTAAGTCTCCCTATAGACTTCCCCTTCCTTGTCTGGCTGGCTCAAGTCTCTTGGCTTTCAAGCCTAAGTTTCAGTGACATAGAACTGCATCGCCCTTCTCTCTAGGCATCTCATAAATGTCAGTGTTCGTTGTTTTCCTTAGTTGCTCTCTACCTTATTTTTTGAGACAGGGTCTCTCACTGGACCTGGGTTTCACCATTTTGCCTATACTAGCAGGGCAGTGAGATCCAGGAAGTTTCCCACCTTCACCTTGAGTAGGATTCCTCAGAGCATGTGATTGCAGGTGCATGACAGCACTGTTGTCTTTTATGTGGATGCTGAGAGTCTGGACCTGGGTCCTCACGCTTGCAAAGCTAGTGCTTTGCTGACTGACCGAGCCGTCTGAGCACAGAGCCTTTAATTTTGTTTACTGCGCTGCCTGACAGAGCATTGGTTATAGTTGTAACGTCTGTTTCCACTCAGTCCTCCCCTCTCTGTCACACTCATTCTGTGACAACTGTAGCACATGGTGGTAAAACTGCGGTGGGTCCAGGACTTTTGGTCCCCTACAGGAAAAGCTCCATCGCATTGAACTCCTTGTTTTTTGTTCTTTTTTTGTTTCCTGGTTTTTTGAGACAGGGTTTCTCTGGATAGCCTTGACTTTCCTGGAACTCACTCTCTAGACCATGATGGCCTCGGACTCAAAGATCTGCGTCCCAAGTACTGGAATTAGAGCATACCACTATGCTCTGTTTGTTTTTATTCAAGTAGAACAATTACATTTACTTTTCAGGTTTTTTTTTAATTTGGTTTTTAAAATATACTTCCATTTCATATTAGGCATATAATCTTTACTTTTTAAATATGTGTGTGTTTGTGGTGGTTTGTGGAGCACATGTGCAGGTGCCTACAGACACCAGAGGCATTGAATCCCCCTGGAGCTGGAGACACAGGCAGTTGTGAACCTTCTGACATGGGTGCTGGGACTCAATCTCTGATTCTCTAGAACAGCAGGACATATTCTGTTGATGATAAGTAACCAGACCAGCTCAAGAACAACAGATATAATTTAATAATTGAAAAAGTGGGGAACTCACGCTACAAGAGTGGAAGGTCCGAAATCCAAAATGGTCCGGCAAGCACTACGTAGAGAGAGCGCACACCTATCTACCCCTGTTTTTCTACCCTAGCCAGATGTGATTGGCTGAGCTTCCCCATCAATACTCAACTGCAGAGCCATCTCTCCAGCCCCACTGCAGGGATTATTTATATGACTCCTTAGAAATAACTTCAGCTTGGGAATCCAGTGACCAGAGTTTCCCTTGTAGTGCTGGCAGACACTGTGTGACCTTGAACTAGTAATTGAGTCTCTGGTTTTCAGTGCCCTCAATCTGTATTTCTACCTTAGAAGATTAACTTAGGTCACCCCCAACTTGATGAGTGATGCCTGCTTTGTAGTAATAGGAGCGGCGGGGCTGTGTCCCCAGCACCCCGCTGCCCGCAAGGCTAGCTTTACCCGAAATAATTACACGGACACTGTATTCATTTAATCACTGCTTGGCCATTTCTATGCAGCCTCTTCTAGGCTAACTCTCTCACCTGGACTAGCCCATCTCTAATAATCTTCTGTAGCCCACAAGGTGGCTTACCAGGGAGATTCTTGTTGAATTAAGAGCGGCTGGCTTACCAGGAATGATCTTAACCTGCGTCTGTCTGGCGTGGGAGAACCATGGCGACTCACTCACTCAGCTTCTTTCTCCCAGCATCCTGTTCTGTTTTCTCCGCCTACCTAAGGGTTGGCCTATGAAATGGGCCTAGGCAGTTTCTTTATTAATAAGAAATCACTCCCACATCAGATTCTAGCCTACGTCCATCCTGGGTCGGAGCTTCATCGCGTGTGTCTCAGAGAGCAGAGCTCTCGCCTCTGCCTGCAAGAGTGGAGCATCGTGTCTCTCTGAGGCGTCTGCCCCCGAGAGGAGAGCTGTCGAGTCTCTGACCTCACTTCCTCTTCTGCCCAGCATTCTGCTCCGTTCACTCCTCCCACCTACGTTCTAACCTATCAGGGCAAGCAGCTTCTTTATTTAATTAACCAATGGCCTTCCTCCATCACTGCTTCTTTATTTTCCTCTGAAATATCAGACCTCACGATCCCCAGTCACCATCTCCAGTCGTCACTCTTGGTCTCCTGGACTCTCTGTGGTCCCCAGTGTATGTATGTGGTAGCGATGTTTACCTTCCTGAGGGCAGACTCGGTTTGCTCGGCCTCTCTATCTCTCCCATCACAGAGAACACTGCCCTCCATGACACAACTTTGTGTGTGCGCGCAGAGTCCCATGTATCCCAGATGGACTCAAGCTCTGTGTGTAGCTGAGAAAGACCTCCAAGTTCAGATCCCTTCTTTGCCTCCCGAGTGCTGGGATTCCTATGTGCAGTGCATGCTAACGTCAGACCCAGGCTTCCTGCACGCTAGGCAAGCATCCTACCAGCTGAGCTACAAGCCCATCGTCCACTGCAGCCCCCTGGCTGGTGATGTATCCAGCTCAGCCATCGTCCCCCTTTTTCTCGGTCACTGGGCCCCATTCCTGCTCCCCGGCTTGCACACCACCGTCACATGAGCTTGGTACTCTTCAGGACATCGTGGCCTTTGCTTTGACTTTGGGACATGCTGTCACTGTTCGAAACATCTAGGGACTTCGTCAGCTCTGCTAGTGGAGCTGTCACTGGCCTTGGAAGCTAAACTTAACCCCCCCCCCCACTTTTATGAACTTTCCTTCTGTCTTTTTCTTATTCTGGGGCTGGAACCCAGGGCTTCCCGTACGTGAGGCAGGCATTCTACCTACTGAGCTTCGTCCTTGGCCCTTATAAAGAGTCTCAAAGCTAAGAAAGAGAAAAATTACTTTAAAATTTAACTATTTTTTGTATTTAGCTCTTGGGTAAAGTGGGGAACATTCTGTGGGTACACAAATGAAGACATGTGGGCCGCCCCGTTTGAATTGTTAGCTGAACTTCAGGCAGCTGATGTTAAGGATGGCCCTGGGTGGGTGTGTGGGGAGTTTTGTTTTGGGGTGCACCAGCGTTTTGTCACCCTATATTCCACCCCTCGGTAACCGTGTGGGAGGATAATAAATTTTCAGTTCCCACCAAAGGGTGAAACTCTGACAGTCTAAAGAGCTACTTTTCCTTGAAGAAACCAGGAAAGGCTGTTAAGAAAGAAATGACAATTGAGTGGTACAGCTTAGCATATGTAACTAAAGGGAGTGCTGGCGTGGGGGGGCCCCCCCCGGCCTGTCCTCTCTGAAGCTTACATTCTGACTGGCCGCTCTTCATTGCACAGGCAATGTTAAGGACTTTCCCCCTTCAGCTTTCTGTCTCTGTGCCTGTTAAACCCTGCCTTGTAGACCAGAGCAGGTTTCTCTGAGTGTGGAACAAACCCAGCTGGTCACATGACTTCCCCCCCACCTTGGGGTTCCCTGGGTCAGTGGGGCTGGCAGCTGGGGGCGCATTCTTTCAGTTACTGTCACAATAGCACAAGGGGACTTCTGAGCGACCATGTCTAATCACTTCTTTTGGAGGGGCAGCTCTTTAAGGTGTCTGGTGATTGTCACAGAGCATCTGAAAGCTCAGGGAACCAGCCCGCCTTGTCAAAACCTATGCCACAAAGAACTTACTTCCTCCTAAGGAGAGCTGTGGAAGATCAGGTACTTCAGGAAGCAGTGTTTTGAATCAGCACCCAGCAGGTGGCGATTCCCACTCTAATCCAGTCTAAGAACAGACACTCCCAGGCAGCCCTGCGGTCACTGTGCTCAGGGCTGCTTGGTTTGTTTGGGGAAATATTTTTCCCTCAAGCCCTGTGCTCTTGCAGTCAGGACTTTAGCTCAAGTTACTTGTCTCCGTGTTGGAGGGGTAAACCTACAAATCTAAACCCCTTCTGTCTGGGAGTGTGTTTTGGGTGTGTGAATGTCTGTGTGTGCATTCACATGTATGTGTGTACGCATATGTGTGTGTGTGCATGCGCAGGTGCATGTGTATGTGTGTGTGCGTGTGTGCATATGTGTGTGCGTGCGCGTGTGCGTCTGTGCATATGTGTGTAGTTAAGCACAGATCAAGGCATTCCTGTAGAGCATGAGACTGGAAAGTTGATATCTACACAGCATTCAGTTATTTCTTGTAAGTCACAGGGTAATGGAAGACATAAATGTGCGTCACATGTTCAGTCTTGTCTTTCAGAATGGTGCTGAGTTCGGTTTAAAGGACAATCTCTTACCCCAGTTTGAGAACTTGTTTGTTTGTGTTTGTAGACTGCTCTGTTTAAAACTTTTCTGTGAGTAAAATATATACTTTTGGGTGTTGGCTCAGTTAATTAAGTGTAGCCCCGGTCCTTGTTTTGAAAGGAAATTGGTGTGTGTGTGTGTGTGTGTCTGTGTGTGTGTGTTGACGTGCATACTTGTGTGTGAGTCTATACTTTGATGTATTTAGAAGGATGCCGGAGGTTGACATCCGGTCTCTTGCTAGATCCTGCTCCATGTATGTCTTGAGACAGAACCTCTTGTCAGCTGACTGTTGGGCCTACAACACGTAGGCTTCCTCCTGACTCCTCCTCCCCAGTGCTAGGGTTACTGGTTCATGCTGCCAGACTCAGCTTCTTATGTAAATGCTGGGAATCTAAGCCCGAGTCTTGTTCCCAGAGATTAGGTTTTGAAGTCCCATGGCCTAAGATCCTGATTCTTCTGCCTATGTTCTTTGAGGCTTTAGGAGTTGGTGAATGAAAGCTCGGTTGTAGGTATCCCTGGGCACGACAGGTAGGATGGACAGGTACAGGCTGCCCAATGTGTGAGCAAGGAACTCCTTCTTTTATCCAAATACATAGTGCTCTGGCCGGCAGGGTCAGAATAGGGAGCTGTGGACAAGGATGCGTGCTGATAGAATAGACATGAGCTTGGGAGGGAGAAACCTCATAGAATGCTGGGATGCGGTGGGAGTTCAAATTAGACGTGTATGTAACACCTTCAAATGGATTTGCTTTCCTTCGTGTAGAAATATGACTAGTGGTGGATATTGTGCGCCCCACCTTCTAGGATCTTATCCACCTCAGTTTTTTTTTTTTTTCTTGATCAGCAACTGTGTGCCTTTTACATTTCTATGATCAAGATACCTGGAAAAAACCACATAATAAACATCTTGGCTGGTCTTAAAGTGTACCGTACAGTGTAGAGGATATGACAGAGTGTCCTCTGTGGCTGCTTGCTTGTAAGTTAGAGCCCGAAGCACGCATGGGTGCAGCCTTTGAAGGCCTGCCCCCTGTTCACTCTCTTTAGCCAGCCAGGGTCTAACTCCTTCCAAAATAGCTCTGTGAATTGGAGACAGAGCACTCAGAGCATAGACTCATGGGGGACATTCACGATTCAAATCCCAAGGTTGAGTGTTTTCGAAAATTGGCCAATTTTCACATTATAGTGTGTTTATTCAGCTAGATTCACTGGTGCCATATTGTCACCTTTTAAGATAAATAGCCAGGGATTAGATAATACATGTGTTCTTACTTCCTTTCTGTGGCTGTGATAAATACTCTAGAAGCAGCTTTGGGGAAGAAAAGGTTTATCTCAGATTATAGATTATAGTCCGCCATGGAGGAAGACAGGGTAGGAACTGGATTATAGTCTGTCATGGAGGATGGCTGGGTAGGAGCTAGGTTATAGTCCGTCGTGGAGGATGGCTGGGTAGGAGCTAGGTTATAGTCCATCGTGGAGGATGGCTGGGTAGGAGCTAGGTTATAGTCCTTCATGGAGGATGGCGGGATAGGAGCTAGGTTATAGTCCATCGTGGAGGATGGCGGGGTAGGAGTTAGGTTATAGTCCGTCATGGAGGATGGCGGGATAGGAGCTAGGTTATAGTTCGTCATGGAGGAGAGCGGGGGAGGACCTCAAGCAGGGACTAGAAGCAGAAACCAAAGAGGATGCTGCCTCACACAGGCCCATGCTCTGCCAGCTTTCTTTTGTAGCCCAGGACCATTGGCTAAGGAATCTCACCACGCACAGTGGACTGCGCCCTCCTCCATCAATTAACAGTCAAGACATTTCCCCATCTACTTGCCCACAGGCCATTCTGGTCTTTATTGAGATTCCCTTCTTAGCTGAGGAGGCTGGGAGAAGTCGACAGTTAAGGCTACATAGGACGTGGCTATTTGTAAACAGCAACTTTGGGGAGATACCTAAACAGATATGAATTTAAAATGCAAATTCTGAATATGAATTTTAATTAAAAAGTACTAGTGATTCTCAATTGATCAGTTAATAGCTCTTTGCTGGGAATGTAAGGTGTCGGGGTTAGTATGAAGTTATAGCTGTTAAGAGACGTAAGATAACACCCTCATAAGATCTTATTCATAGTCCTATAGAAGATACTTCCATGGATCTTCAATTTGAAAGTGGTTGCTCCTGGGAGAAGTTATTAATTGCCATAAATTCATGGTGAAGAATCATGGCGGTTTCCTGAGATGAGATTTACTTGGGACACAGTGTGGTCAGAGCAGAGCCTTGAGTACCAGGTGTGGTCACACATCTCATGAAGAATAAGTGAAGATGTCTACAATCAGTAATTTCTACCAGTGTGCTGAGTAATTTCTAGGGGTCACCCTTGCCTAAGTAGGCCGTTGCTATTGCTAACCCTACTCGGGGGTTTAAACAGGAGTTACGGTATTTTCACAGGATTAATTTATGTAGGTTTGTTACATCATGTATCTTATCTTCCTGGACTTGCCAGCATTATCGAGATAGCAGCTTCGTGCATGGTACCTGTTGGGTGGTAGCACTGGAGGCATATCACGGCCACACTAGGAAACACTGTCCAGTCTCATTGTGGAGTCTTTGTGTGAAAGAGGCTTTCTCTGCAGCTCTGTGCTCCTACAACAGCCATCAGATCTTTCCAGAAAACTGAGTGTTGACTCTGTACCCAACAGGATGCCAGAGCTGAATTTTCAGCCACGCGAATTTCACTGTGGTATAATGATTCTCTCTCTGTCTCTGTCTCTCTTCCTTGCTCTCTCTCCAGTTTCTTTATATAGCCCTAACCAGCCTGGAACTTGCTCTGCAGAACAGGCTGGCCTTGAACTCACAGAGATCTGTTTGCCCCTGCTTCTCGAGTACTGGGATTAAAGGATTGTACCACGAACTTGACCTGGCCACTCACCATATTTAATAACTTGGGAAAGCTCCAGTCAGTAATTTTCCTAGAGCACATTTGTGGGAAGATTACATATTTAGGCTAGGGATGTAGCTAGGGGTAGAGTGCTTGCCTTATATACTAATCTGCTCTATCAGGACAAAGCCACAGAAGCAACAAACCCTCCATGTTTGGAAACACAAACCTGGTTTAGTAATTCTGTTACTACTGCTTTTTACATGGTCACTGGAATAGTCACACATGAAAATGAGCATATTTTAAATGGATCATTTATCTAGATGAAGGCCGTACTTCAGAGTTTTATGTAGTTATTAATCTTGTGCAGATGGGTTCCGTTCTTTAGACTCCATCTTGACGTAACAGGTAAGTTTTGAAGTAGCTGCCTTGCTCTTCAACAGGTTAAATCTTTCTGTAGTCTGTTAGCCCTTTGCTTTCTGAGGTGCATGCTTGCAGAATGTGCAGATTACAGATAATCAGTCTTCCTGAGCAATGGAAATGTACAATTGCATTTTTCATTAAGCACACTTTTTGAGGCTGCTGGTAGGGGTGCATGTGTGTATTGGATATTAAAAGGCCTGGAGTAACTCCTTACAGGCTTGCAGAGTAGATGGATGGTAAGAGCATGGCCTTTGGTCGGCGGTGCTCACTCATGCTTACACTTCCCACACTCAGTCTGTCTGCTTGACCCTGCTCAGTGGGGGTTTCGTACATGTTTGTCGCTTCTATGATTGGGCTCAGGCCAGGGTATGTGTATTGAATGTTTGTCCTGTGAAGGCTGGGATGGTATCCGGGGCAACTGCTGTGGCATCTTGTTCAGACAGCTGTTAAGTGCTGGTGTCGTTCCAGTGATTATTTAGAGAGAAGGTTTTGTGTGTCTCAGGACCCAAGGACGACCGTAGAATCCTAACCCTCCTTGTCACCTCCACGCTATGAGTGCTGGGGTGGCAAGCTTGCACCATCGTGCCAGGCTTTATGTGGTACTCAGATCAAACCCAAGGGCTTCATGCGTGTTGAACACGGTGAGTCACATCTCCGCCTCATTCCTCTCATCTAGCCCTCTGTTGAATGGCTTCTGGCTGTTTTTCTAGCTTGACCTTGCAGACTGTGTTCAGCTATGAGCCCTTAGCACCCCTCCCTTTCTGCTCCAGTCACCGAAGTAAGTTGCCATTGTCTATTTTCAAGTGAAAGGGTTCTAGTAAGAGCCGTGGCACCAGCTGGGAAACGCTGGGGGACTGCATTGATTTTGCCCGTGTGTGATGTCCCATATTGTGTGTGATGTCCCATATTGTGCTTTCCCAGCCTCCTTCATGTCTGCGACTTTTTGCGTTTCCTATAGTTCTGGTTGGGAGCCTAGTCTTTAATGACTGAACCATCTCTCCAGCCCTTTCTTGTGATTGGTCACACCCTTGCTATGCCACTGTGTTTCTCGCATCATTTAGCAAAGCACTTGGCACTTAGGAAGAGCTGACTGGAGAGACAATAGGATCTGCTCCTGGGCACTCAGGTATGTTTCCCATTCTGCTAAGGAGCTGTGATGCTCGCTGTATAACCACAGCCAACAATTGCGGCTGCAGACGGGGATGGGGAGTGGGGTTGGGGGGGGGGGCTGGTCACTGAGTTATGTGAGATGTCCTTCTGTATATTCATTGGATAATGAATAAAGCTGCTTCGGCCTATGGCAGAGTAAAGCCAGGCAGGAAATCTGAATATATATATGGAGAGAGAACGAGATAGAGATAGAGATAGAGATAGAGATAGAGAGAGAGAGAGAGAGAGAGAGAGAGAGTAGGCGGAATAAAAAAGACACCATGTAGTTGTTGATGGAGAAAGGCTCCAGAACAGAACCTTACCCAGTAGGACACAGTCTTGTGGCAATATACAGATTAATAGAAATTGGTTAATTTAAGATGTAAGAGTTAGTTAATAAGAAATCTGAGCTAATAGGCCAAACAGTATTGTAATTAATATAGTTTCTGTGTTATTATTCGGGTCTGGGGGGGCAGGAAATGAATGTGCTGTCTCTGCCTACAACTGAGTGAACAATCCTCAGGATCCTGGGAGCAGTTGGACCTGAAAACCAGCTCAAGAACTGCCCAGAAGTTTCTAGAATAAGAGACTAGGTTTTTTCAGTGCTCAGATCACCCTCCTGGTGATACCTGATAAATGGAGAAAGGCAGTTTTCTGAAATGGCAGCTAATTATTGCAGAGCAGTGGCTAGCATCGTAAGGATGGATGGAGAATAAAAGGGAGGAGGGAAAACCTTAAGCTCAAGATATGATGCTGCCAGGCAGAGCAAGGTGCAAGACTGCAGCATCTGTGCGACATGACCCGTGGCTCTTTTCTACTGTGATGATACCCCGAAAGGGTTGTAACCCATTTAGGTATGGATGCAAGACACCCCAGACATGACAGCTCGGTGGGAGAGGACAGACGTTTGGCACAGAGGCAGAACTGTGAGATCAAGTCAGTCTTTATCTTGGTCCAGACCATCTAGGTTGTGGTTGTTTGAAGGATATACAAATTTATTTCTCAGCCACATTTGGACCACTCCCTGTAGGCGAATGTGTGTTGGGTAGGAACTTGAGGGTAGGTGCAAATAGCAGAGGGAGCTGTTATCGTTAGAAAGGTCCGTCCAGGCTGGGCAGTGTCTGCTGCCTGGCTGTAGGTGTTTGGGTTCTTAACATCTGGATTCTCAGGACCAGTGTAACAGGCAGAGTAGTAGTTTTGTCTAGTGCCCAGAAAGTTCACAGTTGCCCTCAAACCCCTCCCCTTCCAAGGCTGATAGATGGGTGACTCTTGAAAGAAGGCTCCTGATGGAGCTTGCGTGCCCCCAGTTAAGGACGAGGCTCACAGCAAAGCTGATTTTGATATTTTTTGGGGCTAGAAACTGGTAAAGGTGATGTCTTCCCATTTACTGTGGAAGTTACATTTGAAATTAGCAGTAGCGTCCCGGTGTCTTTGTTTCTAGCCAGCCCACCCCTTCCCAAGGTGAGGGTCGACAGATCAGACATGCTCATGACATACTTCACCCATTTCAGTGACTGATAATTGCACTAACTTGCATCTAGTGGCGAGATCTTTCTGCGTTGTACACCTGCACAGCTGGGAGGGTGTGGCTGATTCCTGGGAGGATGCAAATTAGACCTGAAAACAAACAATGCTGAAATAACAGACAGCTGTGTGGGCACAGCTAAGAGGGGTACTTGGGAACATGAGGGGGTGTTAAATACTCACATGCACGTTGGAAAGCGAGGCGCTTGGAGACAGTACCAGGAACGGGTTTAGGTGGAACCGTTAAAATGAATGGAAATTCTTCACTTCTGGAGAATGTTTTGTCTAATAATGTGTCATGATTTTTGTCCTTGAGGACCAGAGGCGAAGTCAACATGTTTCTCCTCATGGAGGGTTGTTATTTCATACCACATGGGTGAGGAACTATGTGAAGGACCCAAACAAATGAAAATAAGGTGCTGGGGAGACTAAGAAGCCCCTCTGCCCACTGAGACTCAAATAAGAAAAATTTAAAAAAAAAAGAGAGAGAGAGACAAATATTTAAGAACAAGTTAATAACTGGCGGAGGGCCGGTATGTCACCAAAGTGACATTCTGAGAAAAAGAGTCGGGCTTTTGTCATCAGAAAGTGTGAAGAGGGTACTGCCGCCTTCCAATTACCGTTTCATGTCTGTTCTCCCCAAAGACCTGTGAACTTGAATGTCCTCATGGCCTCTGGAGCAGAGGAGTCTGTGGTCATGAGGAGAGTGTGTGTATTACAGTGGTGCATTTCTCCTGGGGAGGAGACCTAAAGGGTACTTGAGTGGAATCGTAAGTGTTATAAAGGACATAACAAAGGTCACACAATCCTTTCTTCCCCAGACCCCATAATAGGAGAACAAGGGTTATTTGATGAAATTAAAGAGTAGCAAATGAAGTGCTAATAAAATGAGATTGTCACTTATATAATTCACTGCTATGGGAGGTCACAGAGGCAAATTCTGTGGCTGGATTAAATATGGGGCTGGGTAATTTTATGACCATTAATGATATTTTTTGCAGCCGGAGCTGATGCTGGGACAGGAAATTCCTGCTACATTCTCCAGTCGATGCCTCAGAGGGACCTGTGGCAAGTGGTTGCTTCAGTGTGAGCACTGGCCTCGTGGGCTGTACCCTCAGGTGGGGGGTACATTGCATTGGAAGTTATTTTTTTAAGGAGAATGTGCCCCAGCATCCCGTCTAGACTTCCACCATTTTTCTCTCCTTGAGATCCAAAGTGCTTTGTGACCCGGGGAGGGTAAGATGAGCCAGTGTCTGAACTTGGAGAAGCCCTCATCTTACTTGAGTTCTACCCACTGTCACATACTTTGCTTGAGGTTTTCAACACCTATGGGAGGTACAGAGTTTAACACTGTCAGTGCTATTCCAAATAGAGGGGTGGGCCTGACAGTAGAAGGCAAAGTCACTTAGAGGAATGGAGCACAAAAACACGCAACCTGTAAACATTAGAAAGGGTTCCTAAAGAAGGGGACCTCCCCTCCTCTTCCCTTCCCTTGGGGGAGGCTTCTTGTTCATTTCCCGGCCACCCAGACTCCTGAAACAATCACTCAGAAACTATTTGAAACACTGCATGGCCAATAGCTTAGGCATATTTCTGGCTACCTCTTATATCTTAAATTAACCCATCTCCATTAACCTGTGTATCGCCACGTGGCTGTGGCTTACCAGCTAAAAAATGTTCTATCTGGCATCTGTCTTCGGTGGGGCTACATGGCTTCTCTCTGACTCTCTCTATATTTCTTTTCAAGCCTGGCTATATTCTGTTAAGCCATTGGCTGAAAGCAGTTTCTTTATTGACCAATAAAAGCAACACATATACAGAAGGACTTCCCACGCCATTCCTCCTTCTTTCCTCTCTTTTCTGAGACCGGACTCCTGTAGTCTACACTGGGCTTGAATCTGCTGAAGGCGTAAGTCATAAACAATCCCACACCAGTTCGGAATTATGATTAATAGGGTGGTATTTATTTAAAGGGGAAAAAACTTACAGATCACCGTTCCAGACAACAGCCCTCTGCACAATCAGGAAGAAGTCTAGTCTCCGGAACCGGAGCAGGAAGCCAAGAGAGTGAGAAGGGAAGTGGCCGCTTTTTTTTAAAGGGAGAGAGACCACGCCCCAACGGGCTGGTATCTCAGCGCCGTTGGCTGGAGGAGCGGAAGGACCTCCCGCAACAATCTGCTATTTTGTCTGAGGATGACCTCATCCACATCCATCCTCCACATGCTAGAATTACAAGTGTTTCTCACTGTAGCTAATTTACTATGGGCTTCTGGACCGCTCGTCAAGGACTTGACAACTGAGCTATGTTTTCAGTCCCTGGCCTGAGTCTTAGCAGGTGCTGGGAGTTCACTGTTCATACAAGGAACGAAAGGACATTCTAGGTCAAAGGAGCAGATGGGACACAAGATCCAGGGAGAGAACATAAAACACCAAATCAGGAAACTATGGTTGTTTAGGAGCAGTGGAGCCCAAAGCTAGATAGAGGGAAGGAGAGGGAAATGCCTGTGTGAAAGCCAAGGAATGGTGGACCCAGCAGAGAACTCAGTGGGAGTGAGGAGTGAAGAGGAACTTGGAGAAAAGAGCCCCAGGTTGGCTGGCTTCAGCTTTTTGGGCATGAACCTTATGATTCTATACAACTCTTGGCTTTACTGCCCACCTGAGACAACCATGAACTTAATCATCCATAATGGTCAATTGGTTGTTTTGTTTGTTTGTTTAAGCCTCCCCTCCATTTGAGTGGAGCCTGGCTCTTTTAAGTCTTAAAGGAGCTGTGTGCATCCTCCTCTCTGTTTAGGCTTACTCCCCGGGGCTCTGCCTCAGATCCACTCTATCTTTGGGTAGGAGGAAGGGGCAGCAGTCTGCCTGACCCAGGCGTCTGTTTTCTATCGAGTTGGCTCAGCAAAGAAGTAAGACAAAGTGATATTTTAAGGAGCAGAACAGATGGATTGAAATGTTGAAAATCTGTTTTATTAAATGATTTCAGCTAACAAAATAATTTAATCAGAAATGAAAAAACACTAAACTTGGTTCCTACTTTAGTGATATTGAATATTTGTGTAAGTCATTCTTAGTCAAATTTGGAATTTCTACACCATTTAATATTGATACCTGTAAGATCCCACAATGGAAATGGAAAAGAAAGCGTCTTTGATGAAAATCACTAATTGTCCTGGGAGTCCCAGCACACTCTTTAGGATTGTGTTACTAATTGGTGTGATGCCCACTGTGGCTGTCAGTGTGATAGGATTGAGGGAGGCCTGTAGGGCTGATGAAGTACAGCTATGGGCATGTCCGTGTGGACAGCTCCAGAGGAAGGTAGATCATGAAGGCTGTGACCTAATGCATGAGTGAGTTCACTTGATAGGGCCATAATTCATAGGATGGCATTAATGACAGGTGGTGAAAGGTCGCAGGTGAATCTCCCTGGTGGAAGTGAGTCACTCGCAGCTAAGTATTGTGCCCTGGCCCCATTCCTTCCCCTCCTCTTTCACTGTGGTGTGTGTGTGTGTGCGTGTGTGTATGTGTATGTTGGTGTGTGTTGGTGTGCAGGTACCTGTGGATAGAAGTCAGAGGACATATCTCCAGAGTTCATTCTCTGTAATACCGTGTTTGTTCCAGGGGTTGAGCTGAGCTTGTCAGGGTTGGCAGCAAGTACACCCTTACCCTCTGAGCCATCGCAACAACCTCGGGTCCTTTTCAGAGTTATGCTTTCTCTGTTTCCTGGTTGACCCTGAGATGAACAGGTTTCCTTTGTGACAAAGATCCCACCGAGATGACATTATTTCCAAATGCACAGGGTCGTATGACCATGGGCTAAACTAAGCCTTCTTCCCTTGGTTGTCTCCGGTAGGTATCTGGTCACAGAGACAGCTCACCTGACTGGTACACAGTACAGCCCACAGTCAACAGTTCTCTAGGCATAGCAGAGAGGTGTGTGATGGGCACATATCTCCTAATGATTACACTTTGCCCACCATTGTCTAAATAAGACATATATTTCAAAAACATAAGGTTCCTGGAGGAGGGGCAGGGATGTAGAAACGAGGCCAGCTACAGTAGATAAATGGATGCATGTCTAGCTTACCATGATGAGGCTGCTTGCTGTCAGAGATCCATGGGTGGAGTTGAAAGTCCTGGGCACCAGACACCTGACTCCCAAGGGTGAGACCGTGACTCTCATTAAGTACAAGAAGCTGTTTACTAAGTACAAGAGGTGGTTCTAGCTCTGCTCTTCGAAAATCCCATGAAAGTTCTGTGGCAGAGATGCATCCAGATGTTACGTCTTCTGGGAAGGTAGCTGACTTTGCACTAAGGTCATTAGCTGCACATAGCCAGTGTCAATCAATACAGACAGCACAGGAGAGGCCGCGTTGAAGCAGACATGCCAGCCATGTCTTGTGCAACTTCTGAGTGTTTTTTCCCCCTTCCCTGTTTTGAATGTCTGCTACACCGTTGTTATTTCTAGTACATTTTGAAAAATTCTCTTTTGATGGGCTGTATCATCAGCATCTAGCAGGTATTAATCTTGTCAGTAAGTGGGTAGAGACCAAAGATGTCTTTAAGTATTCACTAATTCACTTAAGTATGTATTAATCATTTGCTCTCCTGGACTGGACACTCACAAATAAGTCTTCTCTGTCAGAGGGGAGACGTGTGGCACGGGAGGAGGGCACACCCACTGCTGTGCTTATGTGTGTGATTAATCAACACGGCTTCTTGTCACTCCAGATACACTCAAGTTTGCATGAAGTATTTCTTGTGATGACCAGCTTTACTACAAGGCTGTGTATTTGTTACTGTGTGTAAAAGAAGCATGATTTTACAAATACAGTTGTTGTTTTGTGCATGTGTATCGTGTGCAGGCTCGTGCATGCCACAGAGTGGGTTTGCAGGTTAAAGGTCAGCTTTGCAGAGTCACCTCTCTCATTCCACCTGCAGTTGATCCCGGGGATTGAACTCAGGGCATCAGGCTTATGCAGCAAGTGCTTTACGTCTTGCCGCTCGCAAGATGTGCGTGTTTTTTAAAAGAATAATAACGAAGGAAGGCTATGTTCTTCCACTAAAGATGATAATGGAACTCCTAACACTTAGAAGTGTCGCTCTTTCCCTTCTAGACCTTAGCTGGATCACCAGAGTTCAGGTGAATCAGGCGGCCGTTCTGAGGCGGGCAGAACAGATCCAGGCTCGCAGAAGCGTGAAGGAGGAATGGCAGGTACTAGCCCTCTTGAGCATTCTGTCCCCACCCACACCTCACCGTGCACGCCTCTTCCCTCAAGGCCACAGTATTGAATTTCACTCAAGATGCATCTAAACTTAAAGGATTGCAGCTGTCCATGGCTTATTTTAATAATTCATATATGATGATGATGGGTTGGAGAAAGATAATGCATTTATCTAAACAAGTTAAGAATCTTATCACTCTTGAGTGGCCGAACCGCAAATGAATTTGAGGCATCTTTATTCATGAGCGAATTAAATGGCACATTTCCTCAACACATTTATTCAGTTTCTTCACCACGCTTTCTTCAGCTTTCTTCTTTTTTAATTTTAAAGCCATAAATATCTATACCTGGTATGTCTACTGCTGAGGCCCGAGGTAGGAGTTTTCCTCACTGCTACTTTTCATAAAAATTTCCAAAGTGCTGTCTGGTGGCACATCTTCCAGTTAGCATCTTTAGTGCTGGGAAGTCCGAGGTGTGCAGTGCAGGCCTAAAGGACTTGGGAGGTTCATGTCCTAATAAAAGCAGACCGTTACGAAGGAGGCGTGCAAGCAACGCTTCCCATCCTGCCCATCCTGGCTGAAAAGAGAAGAAGAAATGTTTTAGAGTGGGTTAGGAAGTATGGGGATTGTTTTAATAAGGAAATTGGATTGAAAAAAAAAATCAGGAACTTAGAGAGTTCAGAAAATAGTTCATCACTGTGCATCCCACGAAAGAAAGTCAGATGAAGGTAGATCTCATGGTACCACCTGTGTGGCTGGTTCCTGGTGGATGAGCTGGAGAAGTCAGAAATGGCAGGAGGTGGTGGGGTTTCTGAGAAAAAGTAGATTAAGTCTGTTCTTTTGTTTCATTCTGGGTAATGTTCATCTTGATTGCCATTCTCTTAAAAACATTTAAAATTTTAAATTGTGTGTGTGTGTGTGTCTGTGTGTGTCCACCCCAGCACACATGTGGAAACAGAACAAGTTCAAGTTGTTGGAGCTTGTTCTTTGTGGGCCCTGGGGCTAGAATTCAGGTCCTCAGGCTTGGCAGCAAGGTCCTTTCCCTGCTGAGCTATTTTGCTGGCCTCTTGTTGGTCATTTTTGAGCTCCATTTATACCCCGTATCAGAAAACGCTTTACAGCAGCGTTGACCTCAGCTGGTAACCCTTGCATTTGTCCTGCGTTTCTCTAGTCTCTGACTAGGTTTGAGGTTCACCTTAGTTTTGATTCCTTTCTCCTCATCCAGGCCGCATGGCTTCTGAAAGCTGTTACGTTTATAGACCTTACCACACTTTCCGGAGATGACACGTTTTCTAACGTTCAACGGCTCTGCTACAAAGCCAGATATCCAATCCAGGAAGACCTCTTGAAAGCCTTAAATATGCACGACAAAGGTGAGGAGCTTTGAAGTGTGGCTGCATTTTTCCTGGTTATAGTGGTAACGGTCGGAGCCGGGGACTAATGTCTACCTGATGCGCGGTGTGTGACACCACATCCCTGGTGGATTTCTGCTCCCGTGTGCAGACAGAGCACTGAGATTCCTCCTTCAAAAATCGAAGAGATTTCAAGCCATGGATTCAGGTCAGATTTTGCATCTGTGAATTGAAGTTGTTGGCTGAGTTTCCTCAGTTGTTCGATTTGGGAGCTTTTATATCTAATGGCTGAAATACAGGCTCTGAGTCCCTAGCCAGTCCCATTACTTAGTGATTATATCCACAAATTAAATGAATGCATTTGAAAATAAAACACAAATGGGAAGTACTGTGTATTAGGTAAGAACTTAAAACAAAACAAACTTGAAACAAAAGAAACTTAAAACAAAACCAGAAACCAGAAACTTCTGTCACTCCCAGTGTACATGAGAGAAATGTTGAAAAGCCGCCCTGAGTTTTAAGCTTTCAAATTTGAAACATGGAGGAGCCTGAGGTGGAGGGGGTGGTAGTGGTGTTGATCGTTCTATTTTCTTTTCTTTTCTTTCTTTTAAAAGGTTTATTTATTTTATGTATATGGTGCTCTATCTGCATATACACCTGCTTGCTGGAAGAGGGTATCAGATCCCATTTTAGATGGCTGTGAGTCACCATGTGGTTGCTGGGAATTGAACTCAGGGCTTCTGGAATTGCTGCCAAGGCTCTTAACTGCTGAGCCATCTCTCCAGCCCCAATCTTTCTATTTTCTAAGTAAGAAAACCAAGACCTGGAAACCAGGAGGTGCTGCCAGGACCATGTGTGTTGCCACTTGTCGAGACAGTTTTGGGAGGCAGAGTTCCTCTCTATATAAATAGATGCTTCTTGTCTCTGGAGTGCCCACCTTCTGTGCGTGCAGAGAAACCTGCCGAGCTAGCCCAGTGCAAGCATTGCAGATAATCTGTGGGCAATTAGTAGACCTAAGCGACTCCATCACTTTAGGAAACTGTTTATTACATTTCTTTTCAAGTGACGTTTGAACATGACCTTTTTAGAGCTAGCGATGTAGCTCACTGTTGAGTACTGGAGGCCCTGACTTCCACCTCCAGTGCTATAAGCAAAGCACAAACCACACACAACCATCTTTTTATAGCACTAAAGTAAGACATTTTTTTATGGGATCTTATGTTCCTTGGTTTTGTACTAGCTATTTGGATTTTTGAAACTGTCATTTTATTCTCTCTTTCTTCTTCCCTCCCTCCCTCCCTCCCTCCCTCCCTTCCTGCACTTCCTACTTGCCTTGTACATGGTCTCTATGTAGCCCTGGTTAGCCTAGAACTCATTTTATAGACCAGGCTAGCCTCCAGGTCATAGAAATCTGTCTGCCTCTGACTTCTGAGTGCTAGGATTAAAGGTGTGCACCACCACTGCCTGACTACAACTCTTATAAAGGAAGACATTTAACTGGGGCTGGCTTACAGGTTCAGAAGTTTAGTCCATTATCATCATGGTAGGAAGCATGGCAGCATGCAGGCAGACACGGTGCTGGAGAAGGAGCGGAGAGTTCTACATCCAGATTGACAGACTTCAGGAAGAGAGAGACACTGGGCCTGCTTGAGCATCAGAAACCTCAAAGCCCCCCCCCCCTCCAGTGACATCTTTCTCCAACAGGGTCACACGTATTCCAACAAAACCGCACCTCCTAATGGTGCCACTCCCTATGAGTCTATGGGGGCCATTTTTATTATTTTCATTCAAACGACGACAGGATCTTAGTGTTTCTTATAAAAGAGGAAGTTTAGACCCCATTTTATTGTGCTACCCTGAATTTCCTTTGTATTTTTCTTCATGTGCTGGCTGTTTGAATGCCATGTAAAGCTAGTTTTTGTTATGTGTATGAAATAAAATTTTTTAAACTAAGTAAACTGTGCTGTGGGATAATGATCTTGTACCTTGTAAAGATTTGTCACTTGTATTGGCTTAATAAAGTGCTGATTGACTAGTAACCAGGCAGGAAGTACAGGTGGGACCACGAGGACAGGAGAATTCTGGGAGGAGAAAAGGCTCAGTCTGCAGTCATCACACAGACACAGAGGACACATGATGAAAGTGCCTCACTAATAAAAGGTATCAAGACATGTGGCTAACACAGACAAGAATTATGGGTTAATGTAATAAGTAAGGGTTAGTTAATAAGAAAGCCTAAGCTAATAGGTCAACCAGTTTATAACTAATGTAAGCGTCTGTGTGTTTCTTTGGTACTGAATGGCTGTAGGACCCGGCAGGACAGAAACCTTTGTCAGCAAATGGCACCAACGTGGGAAACTACATTCACATAAAACCTGAGAGAGCTTGGGGAGTAATTCTAGACACAAAAAAACAGTGTTAAACACGGCTTCATGTTAGTAGCATTTTCTCAGATGAGCTGTGTTTGCTAGAGCCAAGGGCATCTCATCTAAGAGAGGCTTCCTGACTCAGCTTTATCTGCAAAACCCTACAGCTCTTTTTTTGTAGTTAAAATCTATTATTATTATTATTGAGTTCTACATTTTTCTCTGCTCCCCTCCTTACCTCTCCCCTCCCTTTCAACCCTCTCCCAAAGTTCCCACGCTCTCAATTTACTCAGGAGATCTTGTATTTCTACTTCCCATGTAGCAAAAATACTCAATAATAAAATACTGGTAGCTCTTTTAAGAGGCCCCACCATCAAACACTTAAAAGGTGTTTGTGAATAGCCAACAACATGCTTCTTGGTGGTGGCAGGGACCTTGAAACTCCTTAGAGTTATGGCAATAAGCTCCCTCCAGTACCTTTGCTATGAAGCTGACTCTCAGAAAATTAAGGAATGGGGTGGATCCACTTTAATCCTAGCCATATTGCTTACCAAATTAAAGACTCATGTGGTCAGAAAAAGAGAGATATATAGCAAAGATAGATTCAGATAAGGAAAAAAAATAACCTCTAAGCGGTTTACAGTGTGTTTAAAAATATATGTAGACTTGGGAGAAAAAAGAAAAAGGATAAACTCTTTAAAAAAAAAAAAGAAAGAAAGAGAGTAGTTGGGTGTGGTGACACACACTTTTAATCCCAGCATTTGGGAGGCAGAGGCAGGTGGGTTTCTGTGAGTTCAAGGACAGCCTGGTCTACAGAGTGAGTTCCAGGACAGCCAAAAATACACAGAGAAACCCTCTCTCAAAAAACCAAAAATTAAAAGTAAAAATAAAAGAAACAGAGTTTAAAATAAAGCCATGTAAAGATGGAAAATAGACAAAAAATCTGGATACTGTAGGTTTTTGTGTTGTCTTTGGATTGTCTGATGGCTGAGGAAGGAACAACAGCTGTTAAAAGACATTTGATTATAAATGCTGCTGGATTAATCCAACATATATACTTTGAAAATGCTTTGACTTCAAAATTTAAGTTAAAAGATATGTTACTTTGGAGAAGAGATTTTGCTTTTCTTTCCACAGGAAATGAGAGGCTGTGGATTCATTCTGGGTTAAGAAAAATTAGGTTTGATCAAGGAAAATATCCTGAAAAAAATCTCCGATAAGAGCAGGTGGCCCAGATGATCCACCATTTTAGAGGACCTCTGTTGGAGTTTCCTCCGAGTTCTACATCCAGAACAGCTTCAAGCTTCACAGAATATTCCAGTCAGGATTTGACCATAATCCTAAATCTTTTTTAGGTCCCCATAAGATTATCAGTACCCTCAATCAGCAGAAAGTAGCCTAGAAAACTATGCCCACATTCCCAATAAATGGATTGTGAATGTTTGCCTTTGTTTAGAGCATTAGTTACAAGTTGTTATGTATATTGGTCAGGAATAAAAGCAAAACAAAGGAGATTAGATTCAGAGTTTTTGTTTTAGAAAAAAGGGGGGGAAGTGCTGTGGGACAATGATCTTATACCCTGTAAAAATTTGTTACTTGTATTGGCTTAATAAAATGCCGATTGGCTAGTAGCTAGTCAGGAAGTTTAGGCAGGGCAACCAGAACAGGAGAAGTCTGGGAAGAAGAAAGGTTCCATCTGCAGTAGTCACCCAGACACAGGACACAAGATGAGAATGTCTCACTAATGAAAGGTACCAAGCCACATGGCTAACACAGATGAAAATTATGGGTAATGTAGGATATAAGAGTTAATAAGAAGCCTGAGCTAATAGGTCAACCAGTTTATAATTAATGTAGACCTCTGTGTATTTCTTTGGTACTGAACGACTGTGGGACCAGGCAGGACAAAAACCTCTGACAACAGACTGTTTAGAAGTTGGGACGAAAATATTCGAATTATGTTAAATAGTCTCAAAGAATGATGTCTCAAGTTTCTATGACTAGAAAAGTTGACAGTTGTCTGTGTTTTCAGGAGCTAGAAGAGAAAGCAAAGGAGAAAGTTTCCAGGGGTGAGAGGACTTAGGAGAGGAACTTGCTGTCAAGCCTGATGGGTTAGGATCTGAGTTTGATCCCTGGAACCCACATGGTGGGAAGGAGAAAACCAACATTTGTGAGATGTCCTCTGACCTCCACATATTTGCTGTGCCCTATGCACAACAGAAGAGAAATGTCAAAAAATTAAACTAAAGCCTTCCATTTGCTGCAGCCATGTGGGCAAAGTCTTTTCCCCTCTCATTTGATCTCTGCCAGTTCTGTCCAAGGAATGATAGTTCAAGCTATGCTCTCTCCTCTCCTCTTAGGCATCACCACGGCTGCCGTCTGTGTTTATCCCGCCCGGGTGTGCGACGCTGTGAAAGCCCTGAAGGCCGCAGGCTGCAACATCCCTGTGGCATCAGGTAAGACTTGCGGTGACTTTTACAAGTTCTTTAGCACAGCCTGGATGCAGTGCCCTCCATACTGTGATCGCATTGACTTCATATCTTCAGTTGTGTTGATCCATGATTTTAGTATGTATTAAAATTACATAGTAAAGGGAGACATTAGAGTAGGCATGGTGTCACATGTGTCGAATCCCATCACTTCAGGTACTCAGCGGGGGTGGGGGGGAGGACTGTGAGTTTGAGGCCAGACTGGGCCACATAGTGAGATCTCAAAAACAAACAGGCAAAAGACCCCAACCCCCAACCCTTGACATATTAGGTCCTAAATATATAGAACCATGTCTCCATTCCTAAGGAAATCCTTCCTTTTATGAGGATCATCATACTTATAAAGTCATGGTGTCAGTGCTACCATGCATACACACATGTCTATGCATTCTGTTGCATGTATGTGATGTAATAGTGATTGAACAGGGAATGTTTCCTTAGAGTAAGAATGCGTCCCAGCATCGGTGATCGTTGCATTGGGCCTTGAGGGATGAGGAGGAGCCGATATTGTTGCCAAGGCCGTGATTGATCTTTAGGTAGGAGCTAGCAAATGTACAGCTTCAAAAACATTCGGGGAACAGAAAGACTTATAATTGTAGGGTCTAAAGGCAGGATGGGCTGGAGTGGAAGGGGAAGCTGGGGAAGCTGCTGATAGCTGGTGGCATGGGGCTCTGTTCGGATGACAGTGTTAGCTCTGCAGGGCTTTAAGCAGAGCATGACATGATCAGTCTCATGCTGCAGAGTTAGCTGATGTCAGAAGGAAAAAACCTAGAAAAGTATGGCATGAGCTAGGGAGAGAATCAGCCTCAAAACCCACTAGTGAAGGGCCACTAGTGAAATAAAGGTACCTCTTGCCAAGGCTGGCTGCCAAGTTGGATCTCTGAAGCCCACACAGTGGAAGGAGACAGCTGATTCTGGCCTTACTGTGCATGCGCCCACACACATTAAATGAATAAATGAAAAGTGGAACAGAGCATAAAAAACCCAATGCTTGTGTCTGTGGCTGGATAGATGGACAGATGGAGACAGATAGTATTAGATTCTAGTTTTTTTTTTTTTTTTTTTTTTTTTTTTTTTTTGCCAGGGTTTTTCTGTGGCTTTGGAGCCTGTCCTGGAACTAGCTCTGTAGACCAGGCTGGTCTCGAACTCACAGTGATCCGCCTGTCTCTGCCTCCCGAGTGCTGGGATTAAAGGCGTGCGCCACCACTGCCCGGCTAGATTCTAGTTCTTAAAACGGATACGAGAATGTCCTGGTACTTTAACAGTCTTAGCCAGGTATGGTGGGCATATCTGTAATTCTAGAATTTAGGAGGCTGAGGCTAGTTCAAGGTCAGCCTGGGTTACATGGAAAGACCATGTCTCAAAAAGAAAGGAAAAGAAAAGAAAGAGGAAAAGTTTATAAAAATCACTACTTATTTTAATGAAACGTGATTACTGTATGTTCTTTTAAGATTTATTTTTTTATGTTTGTGCTTGCATGGGTTCTAACAAATCAGGTTCCTAGGAGCACTCACAGGAGCCAGAAGGCATTAGATCCTCCCAAATGAGTCACAGACAGTTGCGAGCCACCATGTGGGGACTAGGAGCTGAAGTTGGGTCCTTTGCAAGAGCAGCTGTGCTTCTAGGCACTGACAGTGCTCCAGCCCCGTGCCACATTTGTCTATAGCCTGTTTGGGAGGACTGCAGACGTGTTTGACACCTGTCCCTTTGTGGTCCTTCCCTTCCTACCATCTCCGTGCATTAGCTGGGAGGGTTCTCATTTACATACAGGGCAAGTTTGGCCTACCATAGCAGACCCGAGGAGTTTACACCTGTAGGATGGGACAGTAGGCGTGGTTAGGATCTGAGATGGGAAGGCTGGGGGAAAATATCTAGTTCTAAGATACATAGGTGTGTGTTCTTTGTTCTTTCATGCTGACTCGGCCCTTTCCTGAAGTGACAGGTTCTTACCCTCCCCTACAGTGACAGGTTCTTACCCTCCCCTGCAGTGACAGGTTCTTACCCTCCCCCTCAGTGACTGACAGGTTCTTACCCTCCCCCTCAGTGACAGGTTCTTACCCTCCCCC
>NW_004949097.1:4114916-4128333 GCF_000317375.1 Microtus ochrogaster
CCTCCCCCCGCAGTGACAGGTTCTTACCCTCCCCCTCAGTGACAGGTTCTTATCCTCCCCCCGCAGTGACAGGTTCTTACCCTCCCCCGCAGTGACAGGTTCTTATCCTCCCCAGCGGTGACGGGTGCTCACCCTCCAATGCAGTGACAAGTGCTTTTCCTCCCTGTAGTGACAAGTGCTTTCCTTCCCTTGCGGAGACAGGTGCTCTCCCTCCCCTGCAGTGACAGGCGCTTTCTATCTCCTGCAGTGACAGGCGCTTTCTATCTCCTGCAGTGACAGGTGCTTTTCCTCCCCTGCAGTGACAGGTGCTCACCCTCCAATGCAGTGACAAGTGCTCTCCCACCCCCCCTGCAGTGACAGGTGCTCACCCTCCAGTGCAGTGACAGGTGCTCTCCCTTCCCTGCAGTGACAGGTGCTCTCCCCCCCCCCTGCAGTGACAGGTGCTCACCCTCCCCTGCAGTGACAGGTGCTTTCTCTTTCCTGCAGTGACAGGTGCTTCCTCTCCCATGCAGTGACAGGTGCTCACTCTCCCCTGAAATGACAGGTGCTCACCCTCCAATGCAGTGACAAGTGCTTTCTCTCCCCTGCAGTGACAGGTGCTCACCCTCTAATGCAGTGACAGGTGCTTTCCCTCCTGTCTGACTTTACCTTGCTGGCTGCTGCTGGTTGTGTTAGACATTGCAGGGAATCTGTTGCTCTAGTTCACTGTGTCCACTCATGAGTACGTGGAAATCAGATTGGGGCAAATGGGTAAGTCTGGGCAACCAGCTCTACTCAGTCAGTGTCTGTCCTGTAAAGCCCCACCAATGGTTTTATTCCTGTCAGCTACCATAGTTAGTTTGATGCTAGTTACTAAGTGTGCTGTGGAAACATCCCTGCAGCCACTGAACTTCTGCTTTCCCAGAGAAGCTCAGTGGGTGTGCACTCGCATTCTGCCCTGCACGTTGTCTTGTGTTGCGTGAGTGATGTTAAAACCGTTTGTTTTCATCTCTAAATGCTATATTTTTGAACTGACCAATTCAAGTTTTTTCCTTTCTCTGCTTATTCTCCTCCCTCCTCCCCTGTTTCCTTTCTTTTTAATCTTTCCCAGTGGCCACCGGCTTTCCCGCTGGACAGACTCATTTAAAGACACGACTGGAAGAGATCAGACTGGCTGTGGAGGACGGAGCCACCGAAATTGATGTGGTCATTAGCAGGACCTTGGTGCTGACTGGCAAGTGGGAAGGTGGGTGCAGGCACTTGCTCCCAGGGGTTCCAGCCCCTCCTGGTGGGTCAGGCGGGGATCTGGAAGGGAGGCAAGTTCCAGGTCACAAGTCAAAGGTCAGAGGAAGCAAGGCTAAGAGTATTCCTTTTGAGGCCCTTCTTAGTCTAGGCCATTCCCTGTCTGCAGAAACTTAGGTCTGTTTGTATAATTAGGAGCATAGTTATTCCATGCAGTAAAACCAGTTTAAAATTTATTAATTTGCGTCTCTTTTGAGAGAGTTATCACTATTATGTACTGTTTAGTTATTCAATACATAAATCATTCCACACGAGCCTTCTAAGCAAGATTTACTCGAGAATAGTGGGGGAGGTCACCCTTTCTGCTTTAATCTTTGTGGACTTTGAGATGTACGCTATTAATGAAATTATTAAGTATGTTTTTACTACCATAAATTTTATTGCATATTCATCTTTTGGGTTAGTATTTTATCGCCATGCCAGGCTGTAATAAGATAATGTCATTCCAGTAACAGGATGCTGTTTTTACAGTGAGGTATGAAACAATCAAATGGATTTTACCTGTTCACACACACACACATATGAATATATATATATATATATATATATATATATATTATAATATGCATCTGAATATATATATATCTTGTATCCTAAAGGTGAGAATATTAATAGTAACTAAAATGAGTACAATGTACTCTGAAAAAATTACCATAGCAAGAAATTTAACTAACATTTTAAATGGAACCAAATTAATATCAAGATAATATATTGTTTCTTGGTAGATGTACATACCAAGTAAAATTAAAATGCATATTTTAAGTATGGAGGATCAGCAGGGAGTCACTGTGAATTTCTTTTTTATTTGTGTGTGTGTGTATATATGCTAGGGCTCAACTGTGGAGATCAGGGGACAGTTTTTGAGAGAAAGTTCTCTTCTCTTCCATGTGTGTTCTGGGGAATCACACTTAGGTCATCAGGCGTGGTTGTTGGCATCTTTACCACCTGAGCCATCTTGCTGGTCACTATGTGTCACTTGACTAAGATGTGTGGATCTGATAGCTGAGATGGCTTTAGCGGCTAAGGGACAGGTAGCACATCCAGTGTGGACATATTGGACAAAGATGTCCCACATCCAAGGCAGGACAAAATGGGGCAGCATGAGATTTCACCACCAGTCCAGGTAAAGCTGAGGAATTGCTTATTTCTGGAATCTTCCAGCTAGTAATTTCAGACGTAAGTTGATCCCTGTTTGCTGAGACTACAGATATTCAAAGCAGGTCTGAGAGAGATGACGATGTTTGTCTGTTTAACCTAACTCCATCATTCAGCACCTGTGAACCATTTGTTAGGAAGTGACATAGATTCAGTCAGCGAATTACACGGTGCTCAGGGGGACGTGTTTGGAGTGTTGTGCCAGAGACCTTGACCGGTGGCATTGTCCAGTTCTGAAGCATGCATGTCTACTACCATAGTAGGGTTCTCCCATCATCTCAGGTGATTTCTGGAGGTCCAGCCTTCACACCTCCTCTTCCAGGGCAGAAAAGAAGGGCCTGTCCCATCTGAAAATCTCCACACCCTGTTTATTGCATCCTGCAGCTTGATCTGGTTCACTTATGTGGCCACCATCGGTGTCAGCAAGTGAAGCTGGAAAACATGGTTTCAGCTTGGAGCGTTAGCTGCATTTCATACTCTTTCCCATCAACCCCCCATCTATCCATCTATACTACCATTATTGACAGCTCACAATCATAGTCTTTCCCATCATCCCCCATCTATCCATCTATACTACCATTATTGACAGCTCACAATCATCTTTTTTTACTTGTGCCCCCTTTCGTCTTGTTGCCGACATGTGCTTTGGGTATTCTCAATTCTTCTTAAAGGTCGTATTTTATATATATTCTTGTTCCCATGTATTCTGCTGATCTGCTTTTGGTCACGGATTTCAGAGCTGTGGATAACGTAAATATGTGTAGTAGTTTAAATTAATGTGGAACTGTATGTCCTTACGTCTTCTAGAAACAGGTGGAGACGTAGATGTGTAGTTTATATTATAACTTGTGCTCTTGTCTCTCAATTGAAAAATAATGTCTTTAATTGAAAAATAAAATCCAATAGGAAATGGGTTTTGATGTAGTTGGTTATCCTTTAACAGACTTAGGGATGGCTGTTTTTGAGATAATAATTTCCCCAAAGTAGGCGTTTCCACAAAATATAATAACACATTTTTGTCCTAGACCACACTTTTCCATTAACTTTTTTTTATGGTGTTAATAACCTCTTGACCCAAACCAAATTGAAAAGGAACATTTAATGCTAGAAATTCATTTCTAAATAGAAGGCAGCAGTGGCTTAAGCCTTTCTCCCATTGCAGTATTTTGTCTTCGTTTTGATTCGCAGTGTGATTACCCGCTGTGTTATTCACTGCCCTGTTTTCAGAATAGGTGTTTACTGAATTAGGAATTCCATAGTAGTTTTGTGGAAGGTACTGGTGGGAATGCCCACCAGGCTTTTACCTTTCTATGTCTTGGGCTCTCTCCCCCATGCTCTTAGTTTTGCAGGTTATTTTGTGTGTTAGCTGCTTCTCTCACTATCATAACAAATGCCGGTGAAAGCAGCTTAAGGAAGAAGTGACTTATCTTGACGCACAGTCTGAGAGACGGTCCATTGTGGCAGAGCGATCACAACACAATCTAAAGTTATGATTCTGAGATAGATGGATGCAATGTCCACCTCACTCTATCCTTTTAAATCAGTCTGGGACCCCAGAGGAGGGCTCCTGCCATCCGCATTCAGGGTGGTTCTTCTCCCCTCAGTAACTTAAGCTTGACCAGTTCTTCCAGATGTGGCCAGATGTTTCTTTCTAGAGTGATTCTAGATTCCAGCAAGTGGACAATAAAGATGAACTGGTGCACTTTGTAAAGCACCACAGAATTAGACCTAGCCATTTAGAATGCCCCGACTGCGTCTCATGGCCCAGCAGTCGATAGGTACACCTTGGGGCTCTGAGCTCCGTGAGGAGACTGCATGTGAGCTCCCTGTGTTAGCCCACACTCTATTGTTGTGAAGAGATGCCACGGCCGTGGAAACTCTTGCAAATGAAAGCGTCTCATTGTGACTTCCTGTAGTTTCAGAAGTTTAGTCTGTTGTCATCGTGACAAGGAGAATGGCGGCACACAGGCAGGGTTGGTGCTGAAGTTGTAACTAGAATCATCTGGATATATGGAAGTAACTTCATCTGGATCCCAAGTCAGCAGAAAGAGAGAACCACTGGGCCTGGCTTGGGCTTTTGAAACTTCAAAACCAACCCCCAGTGACACGCTTCCTCTAGCAAGGCCGCACCTACTCCAATAAAGCTACACCTCCTAATTCTTTTAAATAGTGCCACCACTTTAGTATTCAAATAAATGATTCTATGGGGGCAAGTTTTTTTTAAAGCTTCTTTATTGAATCTTTGGGGGTTTCACATCATGTCCCTCAATTCTATTTACTTCCTGTTCCCTCAAGCTTCTCCTCATGCCTGTTTCATCCCCCATGAAAGAAAACAAAACAAAAGCAAGAACAAAACAAAACTCCCCAGTAAGCCAAAACAGAACAAAAACCATATAAGAAACAGAAAAGTCTCTGCTTCTGCTTTTCTCCTGACTCTCCGTCACCTCTTCATCCGTCCTGATGGCACTGGAGGCTTCGGTGTATTATTCAGTATACCCCTTTGTTCCATCAGCTTGACTGGCAACTGTTATCTGGTTCCAGGCCATCCTCACTGGATCCTCCCTGGAGCTCTTCTGGGGTATCCTGTGTCTTAGAGATCTTGCAGGTATTGTTCTGCAGGACTGCACCCTTCATGAACTCCAGCAGGACCTAGATGGGGTAGATGCTAGGGTGGATCAACCCAAGGTCCAGTTGTGGACTTGGGTGTTAACCAGGCAGGTCAGATTGAGCCACTGGGGCCACCCACCTTGGGTGCAGTGGCGGAGTCAGCTCCCCTACATGAATGCCCCTCAGGGTATGTTCATTCTCACTTGTGGTGATGGGTAGGGACCCTCTCTCCCAAGTACAGGGGCCAGCTCTCTTATTGTAGTGGCTAGCGAGAGGCAAGGCCATCTTTCCCAGGGCAGTGAAGGACGTGACTGGTTCAGTATAGCCCTCTGATTTCATCTCACATGATTCCTAAAGCCTCCTGAGGTGACACTAGCCACAGACATCAACACAGACCCCAGCTGCAACTGGACCGTGGACCTAGACATGACCCTCGGCAGCAGCTTAGGCCCGAACAATATCCTTGCTCTGCGTGTCTGCAAGGCCTTCGATGGTAATAGGAGCATGGGACATCAGGACAAACCCTGACTGCAGTGGGGTCATGTAGGGTTCTTATTCAAACCATCACATTCCCATTCTATTTTTTTTTAAAGATAGATCTATGTATGAATGTATGTATATAGTGTTCTGCCTGCATATATGCTTGCAGGCCAGAAGAGGGCACCAGATCTCATTACTGATGGTTTCGAGCCACCATGTGGTTGCTGGGGATTGAACTCAGGACCTTTGGAAGAGCAGGCAGTGCTCTTAACCACTGCGCCATCTCTCCAGCCCCCACATTCCCATTCTTATCTTCTTGTTCCTTTTATTTATTTTCTTATCTACATCATTATGTATATGCATCACATGCATGCCTGCTGCCCAAGGAGGCCAGAAGCAAGCATCAGATCTCTTCTCTACCCTGTAGGGAGCCATGTCCAGTTACACTGTCTTCCATGTTGGCTACCAGACCTCTGGGCACTAGCATCCTCCTCTGCCTGGCTGTTCTGTGTGTTCTCGGCTTCTGTCCGCCGTCCTCCTCAGCTGTCTCACCATCATTTTCAGAGAAGCAGAGACTCAGAATCAATGAGTACTCTTGAAATCAGGGAACCTAGCCACATGGGAAAGACATGCATTAAAATAATAGTTACCTTTCTCTCCATTAACAATTTAATAAAAGAGCCTTATTTAGATTGAGTGTCCTCTTGATTATTCAGGATGATTTTGTTGGTGGTTGTGTTGTCTTGAGTGTGGCGATGCAGTCAAGAAAGAATGAAATCCCTGAGGTGATCCACCCCAACTCGAGCAGTGCTGACTGCTGTGGTCTCTATTTATGTAGTGCTTTTGTTCAGTTCCTCCCTTGTCCTTGTAGCATGATCTTTTCTGTTAAGCTTCTCCTATTAGCCATGTTTAGCTCATTCACACCATCCTGTCCTGACATTACTTCTTGGCTCCTGCTCACGCTGACAGAATGTTTATCTGTTTGTCACCTGGGACAGAGCAAGGAGGCTCTTGTTGGCTGTCAGAATTACCTGATGATCATTTCCCCGGCTCTCAATCCAGCTCCCTTCTGTTGTGGAATAGAATGTTTGTTTAACCACTTAAAGGTATGTCGCATTTGTTTGCCTTTGTAAAGATGGGTTGCTGTTTCACCTTGCCTGCCTAAAGCACCTGATTGGTCTAATAAAAAGCCAAACGGCCAATAGCTGAGCAGGGGAGGGATAGGTGGGGTAGGTGAGCAGAGAAAAGAGGGAAGCCAGCCAGCCCACCAGGCCCAGCCAGCTAGGGGCTAGCCCTCCAGGGGCCAGTCAGGCAGGGGGCAGCCAGCCAGCCATGGAAGTAGGAAAGCAGAATTGATGGTATGTGGATGAAGTAAACAAGTCTCTGGGCAGCAGGTAGATTAACAGAAATGTAGACAGAGTTTCTCTATGTCTCGGCAGCCACTCCTAAATAGTCACATGGAGACTTACTATTTATAAATGCTCAGCTGATAGCTTTGGCTTGTCTCCACCCAGCTCTTACAACTTAACCCATTTCTATTAATATGCGTGCTGCCCTTAGGCTTGTTTACCTCATCTGTGAACGTCCCATGTTGCATCTTCTGCATCTGGCTTGCAACTCCCCTGATTCCACCCTTCTTCTTCTTCCAAGCATCTTCTCTTTATTAACAATGAAAGCAATATATATTTACAGTGTACAAAGATTGTTCCATAGCATAGAAATGGGTTAATTTAATTTAAAGAAAAAAGTTAGCTAGAAAGAAATGTAAACTAAGGCTGAGCATTTGTAATTCATAGTAAGTCTCTATGTTATGATCCTGCTACGCCCTTCCCACACATTCCTGGGCCAGTTTTGGTACAGTCAGAACTGAGGATGGATGCAGTAAGAGAAGAGACTCCTGGTCCTGTGAGAGTCTCCCAAGGCCTCTGGTGTTCTTAGTGTCAGTAATACTCCTGCACTGTGCTTTATGTACTATGAGATATATATGTATGTGTGTAAACACACACATACGCACGCACGCACACACACACACACACACACACACACACACACACACACACACAGATTATTGTTGACATTGACTCCTAAATTGTATTTCTTGAAGAACTTATCTGAAGAATGCTTTTGCCACAGGGGCTCATTATCCATATACTCTGTGAGTGGGCTTTGATAATTGCATGCCTTCTGTAGTTGATATATATGGGGGTGCTCTTGATTCTGCTACCCAGATACACCTGATATATTAACCAGTGACTTGGAGATGGCCTCAAATTTGGACTTTGTTTGGGAGTTTAGTTCTGTGAGCCGAGGACCAGAGCTGCTTCTCTGGCCTTGTGTACCAAGTATCCATGGGGCATCTCTGGTTTTAACTACTGAATGGTCCAGACACTGCCATTTTCTGGCCCAGTGTGTTCAGTGCAGCAGTTGGGGTATTGTCTGTGTCCTGTGACCACAGCTTCATCATCTCCATCTTTCACTTGCTCACCGTGTTGCTCTCTAGGCTTAGTTTGTAGCGCACACACTAACAACGTTCTAGTTTCAGTGCGAGGGAATGGCATTCCAGGAGCAAAGCCAGCATGTCTTCCATTTCCTCACATGAGCTGCACCCGAAATTCTGGGAAGCTGGTCAGTAATCTGCCTTTTGTTATTTACTTATTTTTGTAAACACAAGAAAAATGGGAGCTCTCCCAAAAGAACTTATTTTTGTTTTCCTTTATAGAACTATTAATAATAATAGCTCATCAGAAAAGCTATTTCTAAATCTATAGATACTTTTTGGGAATGGAATCACATAATCCATGATCTATTTCTGCTGTTTCCAGATTGTTTATTACAGAGAGAGTCCAGAGACACTTACAGCAGCTGGGTGCTTTTGTGGCTTTTGTTTTTGGGCTATGATTCTTTAACACTTCAATAGTATTGGCAAAAATGTGTGTGTTTTATTTCTTGTGGGTTTTTTACTGCTGGGTGATTTATAAAGCCCATCTCTATTTTACCCTTACAAGTTTAATTAATTGCTCTGGCGAATGAAACCGTGTTCTTGAACACTTTGTGACTTTTTTGGTATGAGAGGTTGCTGTACAATTTTATATTAAGTGTTTTACTGTACATATAATTATCTTAAGCATTATTTTCAGGACATCCTTGTGCAGTGTTGAACATCTCTGGCACTCGGAGATAATTGCTTAGCTGTGTTCGCTAGCAATTATTTTTAAACTGCCTTTGGGTAGCAAGAAACAAAGAGAAATCGCTTCATGACTTAGGCAGGAGTTGTGGTGTCTGAAGAAGACTTGGAGCCTCACTCAGATCAGCTTTGTATGTGTGAGATCTACTCGCATGGTTTTCTACAGTTAGAACAGTGCTTTTCCAGAAAATGCTGTGCACTCCCAGCTGCAGTGAGATGGACAGTAGAAAAGCAGGTGCTCCAGTTCCTGGTGATGGTGGGGGGCGGGGGAGGGCAGCACTGCAGGAATAGTCTGTCAGCAGATCTAGGGAAGGGTTCGCCAGTGGTTAGGGAGTTAAGAGCAGGAAGCTGTGGTGAGCTGTTGCATGGTAGGGAGCCTGTCGACAGCAGTTCACGTGCTGCATCTCAGAAAGCTAAAAGAAAAGTTTTCAGTGCTTTCACTGTAAGGAAATGACAAGTGTCTCAGGAGCTAGCTGTGGCTGCTTTACACAAATACCAAACAAAACGTACATGCCTCAGAATATCTCATGGTACCCCGTTAACGGGTGCAATTTTTGTATTTTTATTTATCAGTTTAAAAAATAGATGTAAAAAAGAAAAAAAAAAACCCAGCAAAACCACAGTTCAATCTGACTCTTTCTGCTTCTTGTCTACCCCTTGGGCCCAAGCTGTTGGTGCATACAGGCCTCTGCTGGTGTGTGAGACTGGGTTCTTTGAGCGCGGTTGTAGACACTCAGCCCACACGGCCTCACCTGTTCTCCAACCAAGAATGATGGGGAGGCTGGGTTCTAACTTCCACTTCTCCCTGGCATGGTGGTAGTGGGAGGGACCCCAGGGACAGGCTGGAGATGACTCCTGTGAACCATGTGAAAATATTGATTAAGTGCCTGCAATGTGATCTATCCTGAGCTTCTGGAACACCCCTCCAAAGTCCTGAAAGCCTCACTATAAGTCAAAACATTTATTATCAGATTTTTACATGACATCACCCCGCCAGCCGCTTCTTGGGTGCATGTGTTTTGTTAAATTCTGCATTATTCTGACTAATCCGCGGCCGTGGTGTTTGAATTCCGTTTTCATTTGTCACTCATCTTTTATAATAGCCTTCTAAATTATTATTTTTTCTGGTACGTGGTTAGAATTGTTTTTCCCTCCTTTCTCTTTAAATGAGGAATTCTCAGTTTTGTAATGTTGGAATTTTTAACAATGAACATATATTACTTGGAAGTGTGTGAGCAGAAAAAAACATAACAAAGACTCTAGAGTGATGAGGTATGCAAAGACCTGGCGTCGGGGCTGCTCCAAGGACTGTTTATCATAGCCAAAGTCTGCAACCTTAGGCCTCAACAACAGGGAGATGATGGAGTACATTTTTCATCTGTATGATGGAAGATTGTATGGCCATTAAAAATTGTGTCATAGACCTATATGTAAAAACATAGGAAGCTGTGACATAAGGGCATATAAAATATGTTCCATATGAAACCATGCTTTAGAAACTTTTAGCACCATAGACTGGTTGGTGGTCCCAAATGCCCTCCCATAAGAAAAATACTTAGATTCTAAACAGGCTCAGTTTTAAGTTTTAGTTTTGAGTAATTTTATTAAACTTATAGAAAACTGCAAAAATAGTATGCTGAACTCATGTTTACGTATCATGCAGATTCTACTGGTATAAAATTCTATTACTTATCTTTTTGACTTTTTTTGATTGTGTACATACATACACATATGTATATGTAAATGCATACATATATACATATATGAGACTGATTTGAATTTCTGTTGAATATTTATCATGTATTCTTAAGAAATGAAAACAAGATTACACCAAGCCAGAGTACTGTGTTATGTCCAACATCAGATGAATGGGCTCTGTACAGATTTTTCAGGTGCCTGATGGTATTGTTAGGTCTACATCTGTCATTATGTATCCCTTTTACTTCTTCACTGGAATGGCCCTGGTCTTAAGAGTACAGCCTTTGTTTGTTTGTGTTTTTTTAAAATTTATTTATTGTGTATACCGTAGTCTGCCCACATGCATGCCTGCAGGCCAGAAGAGGGCACCAGATCTTATTAAAAATGGCTGTAAGCCACCATGTGTTTGCTGAGAATTGAACTCAGGACCTTTAGACAAGTAGGCTGTGCTCTTAACCACTGAGCCATTTCTCCAGCCCCAGCCTCTGTTATTAATAATTTCTAAGCTGTATTTCAGGGCCTTCAGATGTAGCTCCATTGATAAAGTGGTTGTCCAGCATGCATGGAGCCCTAGGTTTGGTCTACAGATGTAGCTCCATTGATAAAGTGGTTGTCCAGCGTGCATGGAGCCCTAGGTTTGATCTCCACTATCTCTTAAAGCAAGAGTGGTGATGCTGAAGTCCTAGCAATAGGAGGTGGGGGCAGGAGGACTGGGTTGGGGGTCACTCTCAGCTATAACAAATTGTAGACCATTCTGGGCTACACTAGACAATTTCAGACACACACAGAGCCTCAAGTTTAGATTGGTTTGGAGTTTTCTTCTACTAGGTTCAAGTTATGTGTTTTTGATGGGAATAAATGCTGAAGTTTCTCCCTGTTCTTTGGGAGTCACATGTTGTTAATCTGTCCAGTTCTTGAGGACGTTAAATCTTACTGGGCTAGAATGACTTCTGCCAAATTTCTCCAGAATTAAATGAGGAAGTTTTTTTTTCATTTTAATAGGTAGTTAATATAGATTATGAACAGAGATCCTTTCAGACTGTTAATATCCCAGTTCTAATCCAACTTTTATCCAGAATTTTACCATCTGTTGGTAATTCTTCAGTTATTATTCCAGTAGTTATTGCCATGTGGCAACTCATAGTTACATCATTTCTTCTAAACTCATTATCCCTGCCTGCTTCCCTCCTGTCCTGCTTCTCTCTCTTTCCCCATCCCTTCTCTCCTTCTTTTTTTGCAAGAACTCATAGATTTCTTTTAAACTTACTTGGCAGTAATCTTTTACTATCACTACGACATTTTCATAGTACACACACTCATATTTTACTCGTATTCACACACAATACCCCTCCATAGGCTGCCCCTCCCCTTGGTGTCTCTCTGCTTTCCAGACTTATATATGTATCTATAGAAAGACCCACGTGTCTTTCTCACTGTTCCTCTCCTCCCTCTTTTTTCCCTTCTTCTTCCTCCTATCGTCTTCCTTCTGTGTTTATGTCATAATGTCATTTCTGGTTTTGATACCGTCTGACATTTGGCCAGTGGGAGCTACTTCCTGCCAGCTCCCGTGTGCTTTCAGTGTTCCCTTTGTTGAACTTTCCTTTGTTATACAAGATAATCTGGTCTTATTTTGACTTTCTTCAAAGCCTTTACCCTATTTTCCAAGGAGCTGTGATCCTTTCATTGAAGAAGCTAAGATCTGGATGCCAGATGCTCTCAGCACTGTTAAGATGCTGTTGTTGCTAGGTACACACTCAGTGGTCAGATCTCGTAAGTGTGCGAATGTAAGTGTAGACACAGCATTCGTGAACACATCTATAGCTGTGCCTCCATCTGTCTGCCTGCCTGCCTCCTTCTATGTATGTGTGTGTGTGTGTGTGTGTGTGTATGTATGTGTGTGTTTTAGAGCTCTTGAGTTCTCTATTATGATTTAGCACCTCAGGTATTACCCTTACACCCCCACCCATGTTTGTTTCCTTCTTTCATGTTACTGAGAAATTGGTTCCCATGAATATATGTTTGGTCAATGACCTGCTTGGTCAATGTTCACATGACACATGATCAGATCCAGTGTATAACACTTCTAAGACTCTTTGAACACCTCCCTGGCCCAGTACTGCTGGCTCTACTCAACAAATTCTGCTCCGGAGTTCCCAGCAATCACTGGTTAGGGTGCCTCTCACTTTCCATGGCAGACTAAGGCCCTCCTCATCCTTCAAGGGTGTCCCAACCCCACTGTGACGTATTAGTTCCCTGCCTCTCTCTGCTCCTCTGCCTTAGAGATCTGCCACAAGGCGGTTTCTGGGTTGTCTCTCTAAGTCAGTGGCAAGGCCGGCGCTCTCAGTTCTAACCGCTTGAGCTTTTAGAGTAAAGCAGTGCTTAATCTTCATTTTCTGTGTGCCTCTTATTAAAGGTGGACATGAAAGAAACATAATTAGTTGATTACCTTCATAATCATCCGAATAATTGCTTTTACATCTATTCTCAGAACTTGAAAAATGGCTGTGAAATGAAGAAAAATGGAGGAGCTTGGGAAGTTGGGGAACTTTGTCAAGTGACATAACTAATTAGCAGACCCAGGGCCTGGCAAGTCCTGATGTAAACCTGGGAGCGCTGCAGTGCCTTGCTCTGCCAGAGAGCTACAGAGAAGGTGAAACTTGCGCGTATGTGTGTGGGGGACACATGAGAATGAAGGGTGTGCGTGCGTGCGTGCGTGTGTGTGTGTGTGTGCGCGCGCGTGTGTGCGCGTGCGTGTATGTGTGTGTGTGTACACATGGAGGCCAGAGGACAACCTCAGGTATCATTCTTTGGATGCCATCCACTTTATTTGTTGAAACAGGGTCTCTTTCTGGCACTGGCTTGCTGATTCGTCTAGGATAATTGGGCAGCCTAGGAACCCTCTGGTCTCTACCAGTACTAAGATGATTATTGGCAAATGCCATGACATCTGGCTTGTTTTCTGGAACTTGGTTCCTCATGTTTCTGTAGGAAGCACTTTATCAACTAAGCTAT
>NW_004949097.1:4128433-4133572 GCF_000317375.1 Microtus ochrogaster
CTCTTGTAGACCAGGCTGGCCTCGAACTCACAGAGATCCGCCTGCCTCTGCCTCCCAAGTGCTGGGATTAAAGGCGTATGCCACTACTGCCCGGCTTAAGCTATGTCTTTAACCCTCAAAAATGTTACTATATGGAAGGATACAAAAATAAGTACTTTATGTTCTTGAATGACCGTCTAACTTTCCATACCCTGGGATGAAAGCCAGGATCTGAGTGTCCGAGTGTAAAGTGAATAGTTAAGCTAGATGAGAGCTGGCCTCTTTTTAGAGCCTAGGGTTTGATTACCTTGTGAAGTTTTTCCACGTGTTTCATTAGTAGTATGCACTTATGTATTTTGTGTGTGTGTTTGTGTGTGTGTGTTTGTGTGTATGTGTGTGAACACATGTGTACCTGACTCACCACCAGAACTATTTGAGGATGTATAATCATTTGTGTTTTTATTTTTATGTATTTGAGTGTTTTGCTTGCACTTATGTCTGTGTACTGTGTGCACGCCTGGTACTCATGGAAGTCAGAAGAGAGCATCAGATCCTCTGGAACTGGAATTATGGATGATTGTGAGCCACCGTGTGGGTGCTGGCACTCAAATTCAGATCCTCTGCAAGAGCATGCAGTGCTCTTGATCACTGAGCCATCTTTCCAGCTCAAAGAAGTACAACTTTATTCAGAATCTGAAGACACATATGGATAGGGATAAGATTTTAGGATCTTTCCACATTGTGCCCTTTCACGTCCGAGATACAGTGTAACTGGCAGCTGTGTTACAGAGGTTTCAAGCGATGCACAGGAAATAATCAGGACATTGAAGGGAAGATGCTTTGAAAACTTATGGTTTCTCTTTATCCTTTGAATAATCGTACCTCAGGGAGAATCGTGTTGGAAGGGGCATCTCTTCCTTTATGTCGTCATTGGTGACATCATCCACCCAGATAGTCCAGCAGCTATACAGTAGAAGCATACCATATTCTTATCCTTTCCTTTGGGGGGTGGGGAGGGGAAAAGGGGTGGAAATCTATCCTTCTCTTTCCTCTTGCTTCACTTACTTGTACCCTAAGGCATCTGTTGACTGCGGTAAGACATGATTTGGAAGTGGCTGGGTTGTATGCTTCGCTCACTTGTACCCTAAGGCATCATCTGTTGACTGTGGTAAGACATGATTTGGGTGTGGCTGGGTTGTATGTCAGCCATCAAGTTCTTTGGCCCACATGTGTCATGGTTTCCCAGAGTCTATCTCTAACGTCAAGGTGCAGTACATAAAGCTAGCTGAACACTACTACTGCTTCTCTGTGGTTTCTTCGGCATAGGCTGTGCTCAAGTGGTTGGTTTGTCTTGTATGTAACATTTGTAATTCTCACTGTGGTTTCATAAATCTTAGGACAATTCTTTATTTGTAAAGTTATTTTTGCCTCTCTGGAAGGATGTAAGGAAAATATGGGAAACTATTAGTGAAGAATAAACACCTATGAATTGTCCCATTCTCTTGCAGTCACATGGATTACTTAGTTGAATCTTCCAGAAATACACAAGCAAACTAGCCCCTCTACATAAATAGTGTAGCGAAAAATAGTAATGGTAACACACACAACTCAAAGTAGCTGTGCCAGCTCCAGAGTCTTTTCTGTTCAGAGGAAAAATGTTGCGGGAGGTCCTTCTGCTCCTCCAGTCAGCCAATAGCCGCTGAGATACCAGCCCATTGGGGCGTGGTCTCTCTCTTTAAAAAAGCAGCCACGTCCCTTCTCTCTCTCCCTCTCCCTCTCCCTCTCCCTCTCCCTCTCCCTCTCCCTCTCCCTCTCCCTCTCCCTCTCCCTCTCCCTCTCCCTCTCCTTCCACGGTCTCCCTCTCCCTCTCCTTCCTCTCTCTCTCTCTCTCTCTCTCTCTCTCTCTCCCTCTCCTTCCTCTCTCTCTCTCTCTCTCTCTCTCCCTCCCCCTCTCCGCCCTCTCTCTCTCTCTCTCTCTCTCTCCCTCTCCCTCTCCCTCTCCCTCTCCCTCCCCCTCTCCCTCTCCCTCTCCCTCTCCCTCTCCTTCCTGCTCTGCTTCTGGCGACTAGACTCCTTCCTGATTGCGCAGAGGGCTGTTGTCTGGGACGGTAATCTGTAAGCTTTTTCCCCTTTAAATAAATACCACCCTATTAATCATAATTCCAAACTGGTGTGGGATTCTTTGTGATTTACGCCTTCATCAGAAAAAGAAAAAAAAAGAAAAAAAAATCATGGGCAGAGCGATGCCTCAGTGGTTAAAGGTTGCTTAGGCCGATAACCAGTTCAGTTCCTGGGCACACACGGTGGGGGAACCAAGTCCCGTAGGCTGTCTTGCAGCCTCCACCTCTGCATAGGCATGCGATAGTTAGAAGCCTGATAGACAAAGGAAGAACGATGATGTATCGCCAACTTCCCCCAAGACTGTTTTCTTATGTTCTTTCCAAAGAGGTTGTATTTTAGGTTCTTGAAGGGATTCCGACTGGAGTGGGAAAGAGGTAGGGTTCGTGCAGTAAGGCGTCTGAGTACACAGGCTCAGGTTTGAGTCTCAGCAGGGCATGGCGAGACTCGTTTGTAAAGCCAGCCTTGGAGAGACAGAAGCATGCAGATACCTGGGATTCACTGGCCAGCAAGGCTAGCCAGTCGGTGAACTGCATGTTCCATGGAAGCCCTGTCGCAAGGGAATAAGGCACAGAGTGACAAAGAGGGATACCCAGTGTCTTCCACCATCCTACTCAGCCACCACACGTACAGAAATTAGAATCAAATCAAGCTATAAGATATTTGGTCAGGAATATATGCTATTGTTATTTCATGAAATTAGTAAAATGATATGGCAAATTAGCGCCTTGAGAGTGGGAGGGCACCACGGTGCAGATGACTCTTGCAAATCCCTCCCATTTGGGAAGAACGTATGTACCCTCCAAATGGGATGTCATGAAACACACCAAGGTTTTCTGGTTAATTTAACTACAGGTAAATAAATCCTATGTTCATTAAAAATTGTGTATTTTCCCATAGACATGATCATAATCAATCGCTTAAGAATTTTTATTCAAATAAAAATTCACTTCAACAGAGGCTGTAATTAAATATTTTTCAAGATTTTGTCCATACAGCAGAGTTTTTGGTCCCTACGGGGAGTGGGTCGGGCTGTGGAATAAGATATGATGTTTCTTAGACATCACAAGATGGAAACTCATCTACCAAAATACCAAAATACTAAATTTCATAGTGATGTTTAATGTGTTTGAGAATTCACATGTCAGGCAATATGCAAAGTACTACACACACACACACACACACACACACACACACACACACACCCCTTTAATCTTCATAATAAGCCTGTAAGGTATGATTTACACTCTGAAGACAGGACTATGCTGGAGAGAAATGTTGCCTGCGGTCCGACCGGAAGTGACGCAGCTGCTTTTCAGCGCTCCTGTCTGCCGTGAAGCCTGCTCTCAGGGTGGTAGCTTACTGTAGAATTTTAACTCGAACGTTAACTTTGGGTTGGCGTTTTGGATATTTAGGCTATAAGTGATTTTACCTATGGCTCTTCAAGAGCAGTGTTCTCTTTAGATCCAGCGTCGCGAAACATCCCACAGCCACTGTCCTGAGTCGTAACGATGTCATTTGTTACTGCCTGGTGTGGGGTTATGATTGAAGACATTCTATACAGGTGTCATGGTGGGCACTTAAGGCAGACGGCTTTCCCACAAGTCAGGCGAAGTGGGCAGGGGGCTGGAGCTACATGGTGGTGTCCTCAGACCTTCTGTGGGGACAATCTGGGGGTAACAAGCCTTCTGTCTTACCAGGCTCCTGTGTGTAAAACAGCCTCTCCTAAGACACACGGCCTTGGCCCTCATGGTAAGATTTTCTATTTCCTGAGTTTTGCGAGTCAGGTGGGCCGTATGATAGGGAGCTACAGCAAAGATCCCTACTGTCATCCTCAGAAGACTGTTATATAGTTTTTCTGAAAAGTTTGATACCCATATTGGTTTTGTTTACCAACTTTTTTGTTTTTTTATTTTGGGTTTTATATATTTTTATATTTATATTTTGTATTTATATTTATCTGATTGTATTTTGTTTGTTCATTGGTTTCTGTCACCTTGAGCTGCTCCCTCAATTTTATTTTGTCATGTGTCTATGCACACGTCTTTGTCTGTCTGTCTGTCCGTCTAATCTACTAAGCAGACTGCTTTCAGGCACTGTTTGGAGCTCTAGAAGGCCTGAAGGGATCTAGGGTTAGGGTCAGTGGAAGGCCACATCAGAGCACACCTCTGCCAATAGCTTTCTTCATATGCATGTAGTTTTACCCTGCCGGGCGCTTCACCTCTAGGTCTGGAATATGCATGTGAACTTTCCTCATAGTGGGCAGCCTGTTCTTTCTGCGTCGTTGATAATTTCCCAGGAAGGATCAGCTGTATATCCTAGCAGGAGCCCCTGTCACCTCTAAGTGGCATTAGTAGGAACCCCAGGGTTCTTTTCTCTAGCTTGGGAAGTGCTATAGTAACTATAGGAGTGGCATTTATATGAGATGAATTTGTTTTTTTTCTCCCTCAGGTCATAATCATATGGAAAAGGTAGAGATTATTTGTAATTTGCATGTCCTTATAATGATGTTTAAGAAGCTTTATGACTCTAGAGCCCTAGGCCAGCACTTAGAACCAGGTTCATGGCTGCAAACCGGGCGTTCCTTGTCGCAGAGTGTGAACGGTAGCAGAATGCTGTAGGTGATATTAAATTGGGGTGATGGTTAGGAAGGGACAAGCGTTTTACGTCTCCTCAATCTGAAGTGGGTTCCTCTGGCTCTGAAGGCTTGCCAGGCACTTGCCTGCTTTGTAACCACCTCAATGATTTTCTTCTCTAGCCCTCTACGACGAGATCAGCCAGTTTCGAAAGGCCTGCGGGGAGGCTCATCTCAAAACCATCCTAGCCACAGGAGAGCTCGGCTCTCTCACCAACGTCTACAAAGCCAGCCTGGTAGCAATGATGGCAGGTGAGTTTTATGGATTCAGACGGGGTTCCGGCTGGATTGATGGTTTCAGGAGAAAGGAGCAAATGAAAGCACTTGCGTGTTATTGAAAGTGCTAACCCCTTGGGGGGCAACTTTTGTGTGTGTGTGTGTGTGTGTGTGTGTGTGTGTGTGTGTGT
>NW_004949097.1:4133672-4143542 GCF_000317375.1 Microtus ochrogaster
GTGTGTGTGTGTGTGTGTGTGTGTGTGTGTGTGTGTGTGTGTGTGTGTGTGTGTGTGAGGGATGAGACGTTTTGTGAATGCATACACAGAGTGAAGTGGGCAGAGACTTTTGGGCTTCTCTCCACCTTTCTGTTTTTTGTTTGTTTCTTATTTGCTTGGCATTTCTTTGCTGCACTATCCTTACGTAGCAGTAGATGGCGCTCTTGTTAGCTATTTGCCTTTTGTGTGATTTGATTTTTTTCCTTCCTCAGCACAGGCTGGGCAGGAGTTCTCTGTGACTTAAGAGTTGAGTTTTTCTCCTAGATCTGCCTCTGTGATTTCTGAAGCAGCCTCTGCTTTTGTCCCTGCACATATAAAGAAGAATTACTGTGGTGTTGGCTTTCCTGCTTCCACATAGACGTAGACTCATTGCTTTGCACACACAGCAGATGTAGCCACCTGTGGACCTTCTAGTTGGAGCTGGGCTGTACTTTCTCACTTCCGCAGCACCCGCGATTCTGCCTAATGTTTCCCCTGACTCTGCAGAGATGGCCCTGTCCTGGGCAGACCCTCCCTACTGGATCACCTCAGCTCAATTCTCTGTCCCTACTTTTGGCCCCTTCCAGTCTTCCCACCTTTTTGCTGTTAAATGATCTTTTCAAAGTGATGATTTGATTATGGCCTTGCTTTGTTGAAAATCTTGCTGTTGGTTCCCTTCGTCTTCCGATGGAGTGGAACTTTCTTGGCTGCTCGCTTGTCTGTGCCTCTGTTGTCTTGTTTTCCCTTCACCCCTTAGAATCCGCCGTGTAGGGTGACTTGGAGCTTCCTCAGAGTGCTGGCATCCAGCTCCGTTTCATCTTTGTGTATGTTGGGCCCCCTGCCTTGAACATAGCTGTCCTCAGCGTGTTTAGTGTCGGTAAAGCCACACCAGTGTCGAGAAAATTCTCCACTTGGTTCATCTTCTGAGCCCTATATCCTTTTGGTTAAGTCTCCATTAGGCTGCATGTCTTATTATGCTGGGGTGCTAACTGAATTTTGAGGGGTCCTGCACTGGGATGAAGACGCCAGGTTTCTCTGGATCAGGCCATCCGCTGTGGTCACCCTGTATGTGTCTATACTCCACGTGCCTTTCGATGCCCTGTTGGGTCTAGTGGACGGCTCCCTGGAACTCACTGACAATCTGCCTGAGGCATCAAGGGTGCTGCTAGGGCCTGGTCGCTGCTGCTGGATGCTGTTGAAGGCGGATGTCGCGGAGTCTCTAACATTCCAAGGCTAAGCCGGAATAGACTGTGCAGTAGCTCATGGGATGCTGGTGTTCAAAGGTCCTCAGCAGCAAAAGTCTTGCTGTTACTCGGAGGGACTGTGCGAAGGCCCTTAGTGTGTGAGCTGGACATGCGCGGCTGCCTTTTGTGCTCTTTGACAAAGCAAGAGATTGTTAGACCCAACAACAAAGTACAAGTCGAGACCACCTTCCGGGAACTGCAGTCAGATAGGCCGACAGCCACTCGTGGTATGCCTCTTGAGGGTGCTGCTGTGTCAGCATGGGTACGAGGCACAAACAATGGGGTCACAGCTGAGCTACCCTTGAGGTGTCTCTTACCCCAACTGTGATACCATCACAAAGAAAGTATGTGAGTTCTCAAAGGTCAGCCACTCACAGAGGGAAGGTAGCATTGGCCACCTCCATCCACTCCACCCAGGGAAAACTGCCTAGAAAGCCGCCTTTGCCACTTTCCCCTTGTTTAGTTGCCCGCTGTTGTCTGTCTGTTTCATTCCATTGTTTACCTAGTCTGTTGAGGACATAGCTGTGGGGTCCATCCACAGGTTCACCTTCGGTTTATTCTCATGTTTGGACCGTAAGAAGAAGAATATCCTGTAGTTGGTGTAGAACATAATGGGCTTCAGGATGGAATTTTCAGACAGACATTGTCTTTGGAGTCTGTTCCTGTTGGTTTTCTCCACTACTCTCTTGTCCTCCCTCCCCTCCTGCCCCTTTCCTTCCTCCTTCAGTTCATTCCCCTCTGCCTTATTTAATGTGTACACTCATGCACACACACACCACATGCGCACACACACATTCTATATCTGAGAATTGCTGTCTCTTGCTCTTACCCTCCTTGTCTTTTAGACCTCCCCGCCTCCCATGTGTTAATAGTTGCTCTTCTGCTTTCACAGAAGTGTATGAGTCCTTCCCATAGGAGAGGAAGCGTGTGACTGAGTAAAGTCCCATTGTGCATTTATTCTGCTTTTTCCCAACTAGTCTGGCTCAATTCTTTGGCCGTCGTGAGTAAACATGAACGTGCTGATGTCTCTGTTTGTGCGACTTTGATTTCTCTGGGTGTGTACCCAGGAGTGATACGGCTGCATTGCACAGTAATCTGTTTTCAGTTTCCTGAGAACCTCCTTCCTGGTTTCCATAGGGAGACCACACTAGGTTTTCCGGGGTGTGTGTGTGTATGTATATTCCTGGGACTTGAAACTGGGTTCAAACTGCGCACATCCTAGACAGGTGCTGTTCCATTGAGTTCTAGCCCAATTGTTGACACACCAGTTTTAATACCCTTATCTTCACATCATCTCGGGGCTCCATGGAGAAACCTGGAATCCACTGATTTTCCTGAGATTGCAAAGCTGTAGTTAGTTGTGAGCTCCCATTTACGGACTTCTCACTTGCAGGGCAGCTGTTTCCTAAGACTCTGTGCTTGCTCTTATGAAGGACACGGCTCTCAGTGGTATAACATTTGCCAGAGTCTAGCCTTTTTCCTAACCTGTATTTATCCTGTCATTATATATAAATGAACTGTTTTTCAAACATTTTTAAAATTTAGTGTTTTTTGTATTTTTGCGTTAGTTTTATTACATAATGCACAAAATAATCCCAAATAAAAATAAGTTACTTTTTTTTTTAACCTAAAAAGTTAACCTCACTGAGGTAAATTTATAGTAATTGAAATTTGGGTGTTAAGTGTACAGCGAGAGAAGTTTTGTATGCGATTGCCTGAAGCTACATACACAGTCCAGAAGCAAAATTTCACCATCACCCAGGTGGATTCTGAGTGACTGTCTTAGTCACTATTCTATGACTGTGAAGAGACACTGGGACCAAGGTATTTATAAAAGGAAGCATTTCTTTTTTTAAAAAATATTTATTTATTTATTATGTATACAATATTCTGTCTGTATGTCTGCCGACCAGAAGAGGACACCAGACATCACTACAGATGGTTGTGAGCCACCATGTGGTTGCTGGGAATTGAACTCAGGACCTTTGGAAGAGCAGGCAATGCTCTTAACCACTGAGCCATCTCTCCAGCCCCCTAAAAGGAAGCATTTCATTGGGGGCTTGTCACAGGTTCGTCCTGGTTGGGAGCATAGTGGCAGCCAGGCAGGCATGGAGCTGGAGCAGTAACTGAGGCAGAGAGGGAGAGCTAAGGACTGGACTTGGCAAGGGCTTTTGAAACCTCAAAGCCTACCCCAGTGACTCACCTCCTCTGACAAGCCACACCTCCTCTGACAAGCCACACCTCCTACTCATTCCTGAACAGTAGCTGGGGCCAAACACTCAGATCTAAAAGGCTAGTACCTGGAGCTGGACCGTTTCCCTTCAAACCACCGCAGACCCCTCACAGTCAGTCCCATGCTTTTCACCGGCTTCCTCAAATACAGAAGGACTGATCTGAGTTTATCAACATCCTTCGGCTTTGTCAGTTTAGAGCATCGCGTAGTTCACATCGTAGGTGCTGCTCCCCAAAATAATAACCACAAGACTGTAAGTTTTCGTGCAGGTGTTCCATTGCCACATAAATAAGTTGAGCTGCTGCAATTCTGGTTGTAAAGCTGTGTAGGAGCTCGTCTCAATCTGATGCTGTGCGATCTGTTGTTACAGCTCATTCTTCAGCCTGACGATGGTTCTGTTCTTTTCTCTCCTGACAGAGTCATGCAGGGGTTTTGCCAATTTTATTAATTAGTGTGTTCAAAGACCCAACTTTGACCCTGTTTTCTTTCTGTTCATTGTTAAGGCGTTTTCCACTTTCCTTTGTAAATCCACTTGTCACTTAGAGTGTTAAAGTGCCATTTAGATTGAATGCTTTAGTGTCTAAATGTTTAGCGTTTTTCTAGTACCTGCACTTGGGTCTTCTGTGAGAGCAGCGTGTGTTCTTAACCACTGTGCCGTGTCTCCAGCCCCCACAACTATTTTGTCAGATACATTTTCTGCCCCATCCTCTCTGTCTTCCCTTCTAGGACCCTAAATCTGCAGGTATAAGACTGCTTGATACTGTCCTATAGGCTGCTTAAGTTCTTTCTCCTTAGTGATCATCCTCACCATCCTCACTGGTCTTAGCAGTGATGCTCTTCAAACAGGAAATTAGGAATTAAGACGCTATTAACATGGATACTTATTTAGGTCCCTTATTCTTTATTTTGTATCTCAAGTTTGCTTTTAAACCCACTCAGTAAATATATGCCACTGTACACATTTGGGTTTGGAATTTTGGCTTGTTTGTTTATTTGAGATTGTGATTTAATTACAGCATTCCACTCTGCTCCTGAGTCTTTAAGCTACGTTTTCTTGCATGTCTTTGGACATAGTTACAACAACTGATTTAAAGAGCCTGTCTGCTAACTTGAGTTTCTGAGTGATCTCAGGTTTTGTGTTTTCAGCTTCCAGTTTTCCAAAGCCTGAAGACACTTCATGCCACTCTCTAGTTATTAGTAACCAGTAAGCAGTCCGCCAGTGTTCTGATACAGCTGGAATCCTCCATCAACACTTTTGCCCCTCACTTTAAAATTAAATTGTTACAAGTCTGTGATTTACAGTCACCATAATTTTATGGTTTTGATAACTGATTATTGCAAAAGCGGTTCTTCTGGAGAAAGAAAGAGCGGAGAAGCCTAAGTGTGTTAGTGTGGTACTGTTGGCCACCGTAAGCACAGACTTAGCTAACCACGGCATTTGCATGCTGGGTCAGCGCTATGATCCAAAGGCCTTTTCCAAAACTTGGGCTGAATTGGAGTCTCCTAGGTACTAGTATCAAGTGGCGGGGCCTCTGAGAAGTTCTCACGCCTGCCCTTATGTGTAGTTAATGCCATTCCCACAGGTGTGCGCTAGTGTGGTGTTTGTTCAGCCACTTGTGTTTCCTTCTCCGTCTCCCGCGTGCTTGTGGGCCTTTCTGTCTTGCTGTGGAGCAGCACAGAGGCCCTCACCAACGCTGTGTTCCTGGACGCCCAGCCTCCAGACCTGTGAGCCAAGTTAACTTGTATCTGATAAGTGCTGTGTGCAGTGTCCCATGACAGCCTCAGAAAGCAGATGGAGAATCAACTAAAGGATTCCTGTCCTACTTTTGTGTGAAGCTTATTGAGTATTTTTTTTTAAAATATTTCTGGTGAAGGAGCACAGTCAGGAAGATCTGGGCTCTTGTTCTTTCCCTGTTCTACTTGACCTTCTGCAGTTAAATTAATGTGATTATCAAACAATCAAATTAAAGAATGAGACTACCTTGTAAACTGTAAGTCAATAACCTTGCAAGTGACTGACATCTCGGCACGGCTTCTATACTATCCTATTATTAAGAAAGGAGGCCCAACTGATCTTTCTAGCAGGCTGTTACAGGCGTTCAGAGTATCGCTTTTCAAAAGGCGTTGACTGTGCCTCCGGGGGATATGTGATTTTCAGTTGCGTTTTTCTGTACCCATCCCACCACCCTAGAGCTTGCATTTAGAGGGTTGTTGAATTAATTTTGGATATGGACTCATTAGAAAAGAGAGCTATAAAAGGAATCCAGCTAAGAGTCACCATTAGTTGTGATCTTTTAGTTATCTTTCTGATACAGTTCCTGGCCTGTGTACCTGTCGGCTCTCTTAACTCCTGTACTCTGAAAGTCCTAGCAGACACGTGAGTCTTCCAACAAGTGGCCAATTGAAATTATCACACAGCTCTCGATCGCCAGGCACCTGCTAGAGAAGTGCAAATAAACTTTTAAAAGGCAGGTAAAAAGAGCAGTTGATTTCCAGCTGCTGGGGAGATTCCACACCCCTGGCATTCCGGCTGCAGGGCCTGAAGGGGGAGAATTCAGAGGTCCTTCTGGAGGGGTGGTTCACATGGGCCTCTGATTGATGGCAATCTGGTGCGAAAACAAACAAAAGAAGAACTGGGGGGTGGGGTAGGCAATTGGAGGGCGAGAAATTGGGGGTAGGGGAAGAGCTGCATTTGTGTTCATCCAGCTCCACAATGATGACGTGATAACAAGTGAGATCCACTTACCGAAGAGAAGCACAAAGTAGGCTTGTGTCCTTACTGCGAGAGCCCAGCGGCTGCGCACTCAGAGAATGCGGAGGTGTAGCACTGACTTTATCTTTGGGATCGTAGGGCTGTCCGCACACACACAGGCAACAGCTAACAAGCTCTCCTCCAGGTTACTCTGGACCTTATCTTCAGGAATAATGCAGGGGTGATAAATAAGTTTGGAGTGGCGAGGCACGGAAGATGCAATCGTAATGTCATCGGGTTTGAACCGCTGATGCGGATCTGTGCAGAAAGCATTTGCAAAAATATGGGACTAGGAAGGGTGCGCCCTGAAGGAATGCGAAATGAGTTCGAACTTGGCCAGAATTTTGCAAGGCAGAGGAAATAAATGTGAAAAGGAAAAAAGAAAAGAAAAAGCTGGAACCAGGGAATGGATGATTGGAAATTCAGAGTAAGGCAGGAATAGCGAGGTGAAGCAGAAAAAGAAGAGACTGTAAGTGAGGTTTCTAAATGATGAGAGAAGGGGCGAGCCATGGGAAACCCACGTGGACCACAAGACGCAGAAACATTGAAGCCATGCAGTGATTAACAGTAAATTAATACCTAAAGCTTAAATAGATTAATATGATTCAAATAATAAATGACATGAGAAGATTGTCACAAGTCATACTGAGTCCCTTGTCACATGCTGCAAGTCTTCCTTGCTCAAGGAATATTGATCCAGATGGTGCATTCTGATCCCTGTGGTGTGCCAGGCTGTTTTTTTTTTTAATAAGATTTTGTTTTTTTTTTTAATAAGCAAAAGTGTTTAACTTATGAAAGATAAGCTATTAATGCAGTCCAGCACTGGAGAAAGCATAAAAATATAGAGGTCTGTTATGTTAGAAGATCGTTTGTGGAAGTTTCTGGTTTGGGGCTCAAGGGGGACACTGAGGTGGATTACTCTTTGGGGTAAGGGATTTATTAGGAGAGTTACATGGCATAGGCAGACCGGCAGTAGCATTGCAGAGGATCGCAGGGAAGTTCAGGCCCACATGGCAAGAGTTGGGACTTCCTTCTTACTGGGTTCAGAGGAACAGTGTAGGTTCTATGTAGATCACATGATTGAGGAGTAGCCCTTAGTACCCACTGTGTCTGAATCAACTATAGGGCCGGGACCGACAAGAATCTAGAAAATTGCTCCTTTAGTTCTGGGCCCTAAATTATTGGCAGTGGTCACAGTTCTGTTGAAGTGGCGTGGCCCTGTCTCTCATCCTGTAACTGTGACCCAGAGATTGTGTTTCCAGTGCAGTCCTGAGGCATTGCAAGGCAGTGGTGTGATGTGGAGGTGTGTAAAAACTCACAGGTGGACCTAGAAGGAAGCAGAGCTCTGTGTTGGTTTTTTTTGATCAAAGCAAAAGGGAGCTGCTGCCTGGCCCAGAGGAGATTCCAGAGAGGCGCAGAAGCACTGAGGGGCCAGCGTGGTCAGTGAGCCTTTAGAGTTCCTTAAAGCAGGCCCGAAGTTAGACTACTTACAGGGTGAAAACTGATTCGCCATCCCATCCGGGAAGGAAACTTAAGTGCAGATACTCCAGAATATTTATCCCATCACTATCCCCCCCCCCCCACCCAATGAGAGATATTTCAGCATGTTCATCTCACACACTGCCTTGCTCTGCTTTGCTGAGTGTGGAATACAGGCTCCAGGAAGCAAAGATGGCAGCTGCTGGCTTCCCTTGGCTGGTGGGCACACCGTGCCAACCTCAGCCTCTGCCATCACATGGCGTCTTCTCTCTGTGTGCCTGAGTCTCTTCTGCGGACTGCAGCCAGGCAATGTACACCTTCCTCGGGGTGATTTCATCCTAATAGATTACAGATGCAGTCACCCCATTTCCAAGTAAGCTCACTTTCTGACAAATCTAGGGGTTTCAGATTTGACGTTCTTTGTTTGGACATAATTCAATCCACGGCAAAAGAAGTAGGACTTCTTGCTTCCGAGGAAGACATGTCGAATCAAACTGGCAAACTTGAATACAGGGACAAAAGATTGATTTCCCCCCCCCTTTTAGCAATATATGTTATGTGGAATGGGGAAATCTAGTAAACATTAAATATTTTTATCTGCAAAAAGCATTTGGTAAGATTCTCAATGGGAGATTAATGGCTAAAATAAAGAATGAGGCATTAGGAGATAAATTTGCTTATGAGCACGCGACAGAGACTTACGGGCGGAGGCAATACCTTGCGGATTGGAAAGGAGTGACATACAGCCCGAGCCAGGAATCAGTTTTGGGACCTGTGGGTTTTGGACTTTATTTTTTATTGGACTTTGTAATAAAAATACAGACCCTCAAACAGTCCAAGACAGAGTGAGAAATGCTACGAGCGTCAGTAATCAAAAGTTATTCTCGATCATAAACTAAATGATTGGAAATAAATACTGACACAGACTGCACCATGGACTGTGATGTTATAAAGCAGAGCCAGATTCCCCGTGTTCTCTCTTCTTCTGTGTGGAAGAATATTTCTTTATTTGACTTAAAAAAAAAAAAAGCCTGAAGATTTCTAGGTTTACTTCATAGCAACAAATAAATGAAAAAAGTTGTATTTTTTAAATGTGGAAAATTATGTTAATGAAGGAAAAACTGGCTGGCATAAGCCAAAGGTTATATTGCCTTTTCTAGAAGAAAGAAAAGAAGGGCCCACCGTGTTAAATTGCTCAGCAAAGGTTTAGGTAGTGAGGAGGACATTCTGGAAATCACTAGCTTACTTCTGTGGCCCAGGCCCTAATGGGGGTATGCACAAAAAGTCATTGTTCTATTGCTGAAGCTGCAGATTGGAGTGGGGGTGGGGGGCCGAACTACAGCACGGAACTCCTCTTTTTAAATTTTAACATGGCTTTCAAAAAGTCCATAAACGTCAGTGATCTCATATGTAATTTCTGTCTTCCGAGCAGCTAGTTAGGCAAATGGGAGATGTGGTCTTCAAGTTGGAATTGAGCCTACGACATTTTTGTATGTAAGTCACTGAATTCGTCTTTCTTTCTTTGCTGGTTTCCCCGTCGTGTGCCAGTCAAATTGACGACATGAATGCTTGTGTTAACTGTGGGGTCTGGGGATATAGCTCCCTGGTTGGAGTGCCTGTCATGTGCAAGGCTCTGAGTGAGTTCAAGCCCTAGCCAAAATTAAAGAAGTAGATAGAGAATTTAGGTTGAAATGCTTAGAAATCTGTTAGGATCCTCAGCTATGTATAAGAAAAATAGGGCAGGAGGGACGGCTCAGCTGATAGGAGCACTTGTTGCTCTCGCAGAGGACGCTTGTTCTGTTCCCAGCATCAGCATGGTAGTTTGCAGCATCCATAACTGCAGATCTGGGGATCTGATGCTGTTTTCTGACCTCCAAGGCAGGCACATAGTTCATAGACATATATCCACTCACATGCATAAAATAAAAATAAATCCTTAAAATGGAAAAATATTCACCCAAATTATGTTTTTGTTTGATATTAAAAGAGTTCATCAGCCCTTCATTGTGTGGTGAGAAAACCTGAAATGCACAGTGGCCAAACTCACGATAACTAATATTCACACCCTTGTGGAGGCCAAACTCACGGTGACTAATATTCACACCCTTGTGGAGGCCAAACTCACGATGACTAATATTCACACC
>NW_004949097.1:4143927-4157242 GCF_000317375.1 Microtus ochrogaster
TGACTAATATTCACACCCTTGTGGAGGCCAAACTCACGATGACTAATATTCACACCATTGTGGAGGCCAAACTCACGGTGACTAATATTCACACCATTGTGGAGGCCAAACTCACAATGACTAATATTCACACCCTTGTGGAGAAGGACGCAAGCCCGACCAGGACTCTCCAGCAGGACTTTGTAGGAGGGTTTCCTGATGGCTCGTAATTAAACTGTTGACAAGTCCAACTGCAGAGATTCTGGTTTCACTGGTCCAGGGTGGAAATGGTGGTGGTGGTGGTTAGTGCTTCCCCAGAAGTGTTTATAAAATGGCCTGGGTGGTGGTGGTGGTGGTTAGTGCTTCCCCAGAAGTGTTTATAAAATGGCCTGGGTGGTGGTGGTGGTGGTTAGTGCTTCCTCAGAAGTGTTTATAAAATGGCCTGCGTGCAGCTGTTGGGCAGGCAGGACCTTGAACCTCTGACCTAGAAGCTAAAGAAGACAGGTCAGGGGTCTTTCTTCCCAGCCCTGCATCTCAGCAGCTGGTTAGAGAGGGTCTCAGACTTGGACAGGGCCCTTGGTAGTTAGCATAAAGCAATCAGTCTGTTTCTGTAAGTTGTTTGCTTGGCAGACTGAACCTGTGTTCCTTGAGGTCCTGTGGGGCCAACTGTTCTTTAGACCAATCCAAGGACTAGGCCCGCATCAGCCATTCTGTAGTGCAATGTACAATCCAAAGGCTGGGCCCGCGTCAGGCATTCTTTAGTTCAGTGTACACTCCAAAGGCTGGGCCCGTGTCAGCCATTCTTTAGTTCAGTGTACAATCCAACTGCTGCGCCCGCGTCAGCCATTCTGTAATGCAGTGTAGATCCTAAACAACACAGGCAATACTGGTTTTTGTTTTCTTATTGTTGTTTTTTAAGGACACGATTTTGTATTTCTAGTTTTTCAAAATCATTTGTTGGCCTTCACTGCAGCAAAAACAGAGCAGTGTTTCTCCTCCTATCTTCTTTTTGTTAAAGATTTATTTATTAATTTTATGGGCAGTGGTATTTTGCCTGTATATATTCTGTGTGAGGGTGTCATATCCCCTCGAACTGGAGTCATTGACAGTTGTGAGCTGCCATGTGGGTGCTGGGAATTGAACCCGGGTCCTCTGGAAGAGCAGCCAGTGCTCTTAACTCTCTCTGGGCATCTCTCGAGCTCCTTTCTTCCCATCGTCTACCTGTTAGGTGTGGAGTTTGTGTGCAGACTTGCCCAGTTCTGAGCTGTGCTGCAGAGTGGAAGAAAGTGAGGGGTTGATCCTGTGAGGTTCAGGGTGGAGACTGAGGAGGAGAGAATGCAGTTAGTCAAGGGTGGAGGGACACCTGTGGTGGTTTGAAAGAAAATCACCCCCGAAAGGAGGGGCACTATGAGGAGGTGTGGTCTTGTTGAAGGAAGTGTGTCACTGTGGGGGCAGGTTTCATATATGCTCAAGCCATGCGCAGTGGGATAGTCTACTCCTGTTGCCTGCAAGCTGTAGGATCCTCAGATGCTTCTCTAGCACCACATCTTCCTGCATGCTGCTGTGTTCCACTATGATGATAATGGACTGAACCTCTGAAGCTGTAAGCCACCGCAATTAAATGTTTACCTTTATAAGAGTTCCCATGCTCATGGTGTCTCTTCACAGCAATAGAAACCCTAAGACAGCACACTTCTGCCACCTCAACACCCAGAGATGCTCTTCCTTCCATAGGCTTCTCCAGAAAGCATCTAGTGAAGGTACCATGTTTTCTATTCTTTTTGTTCTTTTTTTTTTTTTTTTTTTTTTTTTTTTTTTTTTTTTTTTTTTTTTTTTTTTTTTTTTTTTTTTTTTTTTGGTTTTTTGAGGCAGAGTTTCTCTGTAGCTTTGGTTTCTGTCCTGGAACTAGCTCTTGTAGACCAGGCTGGCCTCGAACTCACAGAGATCCGCCTGCCTCTGCCTCCCGAGTGCTGGGATTAAAGGCGTGCGCCACCACCGCCAGGCACCATGTTTTCTAGATGCTACTCTGGGACTGAGAGAAGGCTCATAAGAGAGGATGGGGATGAAAAAATGAGCAACCAGGCAATTGACAAGATAGCCCATCTCCTAGTTTGGTGTGGAAGTTAGGAGCAGAGTGCTTGATCTGCTCTGTGGAGCGAAGGGGCCCCAGAGACATCCATCCTTTCCATGCACCTCTTCCTGCTAGCCCATTTGGAGGGAGTGAAAAGAGCTCACAGAGCTGGTGGCACCTGTGAGGGTTTTAGCAGACCGATGTGAGGGAAGGCCTTTTAGGTGGAAAGTCACGGGATCTGTGTTGGAGCGGTGTACAGGGGCTGTGTGTCCCAGAGCCAGGGTTGCTCCAGTTGCGTGGGAAAGAAGTGGGGTGTGACTGGCCAGGAGATGGAACCAAGCAGGCCCTGCAGAGCTGGGTGACTGTGAGCCATTGTCCTCTTCCATTTCTGTGTGATAAAGAACCCTTACCATAAACAACTGAGGGAGTAGCTTTATCCAGCTTACAATCCCGGGTTGTAATCCATCACAATAAAGAGCAGTGTCAAATAAATGTATGTAGTCTCGCGTGTCCTCACCTGCCTAGGAATGGTGCTGCCCACTGGAGGCTGGGTCTTCTCACATCATTGAACAATCACGATAGCCCCCTCCAACCCCAGGACATGACCACAAGCCAACCTGACTTAGACAACTCCTCACTTAAGATTCTTTTCCCAGGTGGGGAAAAGAATGTCAGGTTAACAGTTGAAAACCAACCCCATAGCTGTGTTAGAAGCGAAAGCGACAGTGGTTGAGAACAGCCACATGTTGGGTGGAGGAATGGGAGTCTTGACAACACAGGCTGTGGTTTTGTTGGGACATGGAATGTGTTTGCAACCCAAGAACCGGGGCCTCTCCTTCCTTTTCTGTGAGACCTTCACTGCCCACTCCTGTTGGGTTCATTACAGAACATGGCATAGACTAGCCATCCTTTTACTTTTCTGTTCATGTAACAGGAGAAAACAATAACAGCTTTTGAAAATCTACCAGAAGCCATTTTTCTAGTTAGAACACATGAAAGCCAGGCCTAGCATGTAAGTCCAGATGAGGACCTGGTACCAGTGCTCTAGAGGGGAAGACAGAGCTTGCTTCACTTCAGTTTCTCAGGATGATCTTTTTTCACTGTTGTCCTGAGAGTGAGTAGTGTACCCGTTTGCTTTGTGTGAAAAATTTATCACCAGCTGGAACATGAGAAAGTAAGTTTCCTGTGCTTCGAAGCCGCTAAATTGGGCAGGGACAATGGCGGAGGCTCCAAATGGTCAGTGGGGCAGGAGGGACTGTAGATGGTGTCACATTGAAGTAGCAGGAAGCTGGTGGTAGAGTGTCCAGTGTCATCACACTGCTTTGATATTAGCATCCTAGGGAATAATTAAAATATGCCTGTTTATTTTTTAATAAAAACGGTAAGTGTGGAAGTTACCTTAGCTTGTGCAGCGATCCCTGCCATTACATCCCTCACGTGCCAAGGCTTTTCCTCAGCCTGGACATCTGGTGACTGGAAAACGGTCTGCATTCTTATTCTGCAGTATTCAATATTATAATGCCTTTTCAAGCCATAAAATAAAAATCTTTAAAACTGCTTTCAGGTATTTCCAGTACAGTTGGCATTTTCTAAATTGAAAGGTTATTAAGTATATTTTTCTGCTGAAGTTATTTTTGAAGTTCATTTCTCATTTCGTGTTCTTGCCAACACCACACATCCTGACGTGGTTATTGCTTATGCTATTCCTGCCTTGATTTTAAACTCCAGACTCCCAGGATGTGATCGAGTTTCTTCCTATAATCAAATATGCTTTACAATTAATCTTTGTTTGGTCCTTCAAGGCTAGAGTGAAAAAGTATGATGATTTTTCATTGTTTTTGTTTTATTATTATTATTATTAATTTGTTTATTTAATTTAAGACAAATGGCTCAGAGAAAAAGAATGGCCCATATAGAAGCCAGAAAAGAATTTGTGCTTACCGACACAGAATGAGACAAAAATATGTGTCATAGCCTATAGTTTGATCCTCTTGAAGGTGCTAGCACCCTGTTTTAGGGGCTCAAGGCATGCAGGACCCCAGCAGTTCCCAGCAATTTCTGAAGGAACTGTGCATATGTGTAACCCAGTGAGAATAGAGTTGCTCTGGGGGAGGGTGAGAAAGGGGGAGGGTGAGAAAGGGGGAGGGTGAGAAAGGGGGAGGGTGCGAAAGGGGGAGGGTGAGAAAGGGGGAGGGTGAGAAAGGTTGGTGGCCTCACAAGGAGGAACTGGCTGAGCAGGGCAGGGCAGTGTGGAGAGGATCTTAAAGATGACATCTCCTGTTTCCTGTTCTCCAGAGCCAGAAATGGCTGCATACTGCCAGAGAGGTGTGATTTAACCTGGACTGGCCTTGACCTCCCCTTGGTCTCTCAGATGCCGGGATTATGAAGCTCAGAATGTCTCTGCCCCAGTTTAGTAGGTGACAGTGTTTCGATGAGATGCAGAGAGGGACTCCGCTGACATTCCTGTGTCTTGAGGAAACTCCTTTTTGCTGAAAGCTTATGGGTGCTTGGAGGCCTGAGCATTGGATTCTGCAGGAGTAAAGCTGGGATTCTGGGCGTGCCTGCCCTTTGTTGTTGTCCGCAACCTGGAGAAATACATTTTGATTTCAGCCAACCATGCATTTATGAACTTTGGAACACAATCCATTTTTCGGTTGGAGAATTGCATTATTAAACTGTTCAACTTAATAATTAAAGATAGAAAAATGCAGTTGGTTCATCTGTGCTGTCAGCCAGCGTTTAATGTGTGCAGATAACATGGATGTGAGTCTAACACCAGATATTCAGAGATACAAATAGAGAGAAGATAAAATAGCTCGCATGATTCCCCCAGAGACCTCACATACGATGAAGGGTACCGCTGCAGAAAACCAAACCAAATCAAACAAAACCACAAAACTCTTTACCGCTTGCTCCGTGACATCCTAGTTCCCACCGAATCCCATTTCCTCCCTTTCTTTATAAACCTGGAAGTCTCTTCCTTCCTGGATCCATTATTAAAAGATTACAGGTAAACACTCTGCTTCTCAATTTTTGTTAATACATTTAAAAGGGAACCTAGAAGCTAATGAAGGTAAGAGAGGCTCTGCTGTGTCCTCTGTGCTAAGAAAGTGAAGGAATGTCAGCCCTCCTTGGGGTTTATCGGCATTCATTTCGACTTTGGCAATCATGCCTGTTTTCCTTCAAAACAAGAGGATGTCTGGAAATACATTGTTCTTATAATGACAACAGAGAAGGGGTCTTCCTTCATAAAAGTCCTGCTTCGGAAATTCAGAATTAGAGAGAATCCTACTGTGAATGTAGAGTGAGCTGCCTCTGGAGTTTGTGGAATCGAGATTTGAACCATTGATTCAGAAAGATAATTTGTGCATGTGTCTCAGTGCAGGGGCGAGGGGACTTTTGATAGTGTAATGACATGCACGAAGCTGTTTTAAGAATTAGAGTCTGGGGATAGTTCGTTAAAGAAGAAACAGGAGAGCTGAAAATTTGGTTTCCTGCTCTGTGGAGCTCAAATTAAATTTGGCTAAAGACAGATTCAAAGTTGAAAATACCAAGTTTTCTTTCCTTCCTTTCAGACTATTTGAGAATGCATTTATGCCAACCGCTTGTGTCTGGGGTGGCCTGGGGTTGTTCCCGGGAAAGCACAGGCAGAACAGGAGAGAGTCTCCCGAGGATTAGCACTGCACGGTCAAGGGAAGAAGGGAAGCTTGTGTGTTTGGGGCCCTTCCAGCTGAAATCTGATTACAGCATTGTGTTTGGTTAAGCAGTGTTCCAGCTCCAACCTTTCCAACAAAGGCTGTCAAGGTCAAGAACTTTGGGAGGGATACTGAGTACCATATGCCCCTGCCAGCCAGGCCCAGGATACACTCGCTTCTGTGAAAGAGTGTGGTTTATGGGACTCGTGTGAGGGCTCAGTGGGTAAAGGTGCTTGATGCCAAGGCTGATGACCCAAGTTCAATCCCCAGAACCCACGGGTTGCAAGGAAGCAACCAATTCTTGCAAGTTGTCCTGTGATCTCCATACGCGCAATAAACAAACAAACAAACAAACAAGTAAATGTAATGAGACTTTGAAGAGCGAACATGCTTTGTAGAAATATAAATCCGTGGCCTTCTCTTTAAGCCCATCGTTCCAACTTACTTTAGACTGACAAAGTTTCTATCATCCTCATTATTAATACCAGACCCACGAGTAGAGTAAAAACTCTAGATTCTGTCAGGCCCTATAGACAGAAAATTGTGCTCCGTGGGAGGATAAACGTTTAAGCAGACACGATTACAATGAGCTCATAACTCTTAAGAGTGTAATGTAGATATAAGTGGGGCAATTTGAGAAAATCTCCCCTGTAGTAACTTTGAATGTTGTTCCCTAGTCCCGTGACTGGTGTCTGGAATCTGTGTGTCAGAGCCTCACAGTTGAAGCCAGTAGGTGTTATAGCTGATGGGGGAAGTGGCATACTTGGCTAGTGTGCAGCAGTAGTTCTGCGAAACTCGAAAATATTTTGCTAATAATTAAAAAAAAAAAAAACCCAAGCTGGGCTAGGATGGTGGCTCAACTTGTCATGCTAGTATTTGGGAGACTGATGCAGGAGGATTGTCATGAGTTTGAGGCCAGTCTGAGCTGCAGTAATTAGCTCCAGGCCAACCACTCTTACCTGGTGAGACCGGTCTCATAAAGCAAACATCTGTTAAGTGGAGACCCTAGGTTCTGACTCTTCCTTCTTCTCCCTGCCCCTTCTCCACCCGTGAGGGTAGGTTGCAACATTCATCTACCTAGAGGAAGAGGAAGAGGAAGAGAGTATTTCTCTTTGGCCTGAGCACAGTCGACTCTTGAGATAGTCTGGTAGCACCGGGGAAGAGGGGCAGAGATTTCCCCAGATTTTCTGTGGACTGAAACTGTGCTGAGGGTCAGATCAGAGTGAGAAATGTCCAGGTGGTTGTGTGTGGAGCCACGCCAGCCTTCTTCAGGAGCTCCTGCTGGCCCTGGCGGGTCGGGAACTCATCATGATACCTTGCTCGAGCCCCCTGACCTCTGCTTTCCAGCTCTTCACTATGTGGTCCTGCATCCCCTGCTCCTCTCCTCCCAGAACAGCCTCCAGCCAGGGCCAGAGGCCTGTTGATCATCACTGAGTACACAGTTCAGGATGTAGCACAGTTTACACCGGCCAATAGGGCATGAAATGTCCCCAAAGCTGGGGATAGTCACCTTCTACTGACATCTAAGATTTGTAGAAATTCCTTCTTGGCTACTTTAGCCTTAAAATATGACCTCTCTTTGGGGTGCTTGTAGACTTTTCTAGGATGATAATCCTAGTAGTGTTCCAGTGTGCCACAGAACTTGTTGATGGGTGCCAATCTGTTGAGGGAGGATGCTCATTCATTCCTGGATGCCCTGACTCGAAATAATCAAACAGAAACTATATTATTTAAATCACTGCTTGGCCAATCACTTAAGTGTGGAGCATGGGTAGGGGATGCCTGGCTCTGGAGTAACTTTCAGGAAGCTCCTGCATGTTCGACCCTTCCTGTTACATTGTCACAGCTGACTGGGGTTTGTGATCCTGTAGTGAGAGGCAGATAAGAACAGGTAAAATTCATGTCTCAGAGTGTGGAGATCCCAGGTGTGTGTGTGTGTGTGTGTGTGCGTGTGTGTGTGTGTGTGCATGCGTGTGTGTGTTTGTACATCTGTGAGGGTGTGTGTGTGTGTGCACGCAAATATCCATGAGGGTGTACATCTGTGTGAAGGGCAGAAATAGATCTCGAGCATCTTCCTCAGTCATTTTCCACTATGTTTTTTTTTTTTGAGGCAGAGTCTCTCATTCTTTTTACCTGTATCTCCCCAGTTCAGCTAGGATGACTGTCCAGCGGGCCTCAGGGTTCCATCTGCCTGCCTCTACCTGCTCAGCACTGAATCGTAGGTGCAGGCCACCACACGGGCTATTTTAGTGTGGGTGCTCGGGGTGGAACTAGCATTGTCATACTTGCACATGAGCATGTCACTCTGTGCCACCTTCCCACCCACACAGCTGAGGGTTTTACAGTGCAAAGGTCACCACTGAATCACTCCATCTGTCATCTTATGGTGCTCTCTAGATCTTCATGTTTATAGAAGTTTATAGTCATTAGTTTCTAGACAGTAGAGGTATAAAGAAAGTCTCTGGACCAGAGCAGCACAGAAAACCTTCTCAAGGCCATTTGTGACCAGAGGAAAATCAGTGGGTTTCCAGATGGGGGGAAGTCTGCTTGTCTGTCACGCCAAGTGCCCGTTTCCTCTACAGATTATTGCTGAAAATCTTGCTCCCCATCTTGATAAGAAACTTAGCAGTTGAGTAGTTTTCTCTTCAATCGATTTTATATTTTTAAGTTATCCATGTATGCTGTTTGGGTCTTGACATAGAATAAAACCACAGAGATACATGGGACGTATAGTTCTGAGTACAGAGGCTCTGGCACGTGCCTTAGAGGAAGAAATAGTGGCTGTACTCAACAGCAGTGCTACAGGTAGTGTTTGTTCAAAATACTAAATACATATCAAAAAGTCCAAGTAGGGACTTAATCCTCTGGAGCTGGAGTTACAGGTTGTGAGCCTGGGTGCTGGAAACTGATCCTGGGTCCTCTGCAAGGGCAGTACGTACTCTTACCCACTAAGCTATCTCTCCAGCCCCATCTTCAGGAAGTTTTGAACGATTTTGAATGGACTGGGCAAATGTTACAAGTTTCTGGTGATCTTTTCTGATTGTACCCATCCCATTAGAAGAGATTATCAGGGCCCTTCTCCTCCTCTTTTCTGGGAGGACCACAGTCTGGTGATATCTGAGTGCAAAGGAAGACAGATAAAAGAGAAAGTGTGACTAGTTGGGAAATAGAGCCACCATTTTGACTTGAAAATAAGTTGGGATCAGCATTGTCTTTGGAAATGGCTGGTGAATGGGACCCAAGCAGATGGCCACTGGGGAGCTCTCTACAGTACAGGCTTTGTACCGAGAGCCCTTGCAGAGCTCCCCCATCTTTAGATCTGGGAGGCCTACGAGTTCTGTAGGTGCCTCAGAATCATCACCTGGAGATAAAGTTCCCCACAGCAAAATTAACACTGTGTCCTCTGTGAAAGGCAGGCCACTGTGCAGAGTAACTCTCCAGACTCATCATCAGTTGTTGGGGGAAAAAAAGATTTATCATGACATTGAGGTATGATAATCTCAAATACGTACCGCATTGTTTTTAAAGGCTTTGTGTTTAAAATTCATAGCACTTCCTAATCCTGATAAAGTAGCCTAATTTTCTAGCTTGCTTTGTTCAGTAAAATGTATTTCTAAATCCATTTTAAGCAGCTATTTCTTCAATTTGAGTAATTTTCTCTCAAGTTAATAGATTCCACACAAGCATACCTGACTTTTAATGTTAATATATACTATACATTCCAAACTTGCTCATGACAATAGAAAGCGCAATCAAAATGAGATTCAGTTGTTTAAAGCATACCCTACCTGTTATTTTGTTAAAATGCGCCTTCATTTACTCTTCTTTGCCAAAGTATAGTGATAACCCAGCTATTTTTCACCTTGCATGGTGGTTCCTTTTTCCTCTTCCCTTGCCACTGATGTGAGAGGGGAAGAAAGGATGTACTAGAGATGTATGGTCTTGTCATTTTAAGTTGTCTTTAAAATCACCTTATCACTGGGGACATCATCTGCCCAAGTCAGGCCTTACAGCCGAGGGGGCTGGCCAGGGACAAAGCACTTTGATTTGGATATGTTCAGTATTTATAATTTGGTGTGTATAGATCAGTGTTGTTTTTTTTTTGTTTGTTTGTTTTTTGTTTTTTTTTTTTTCTTTGGTTTTCCGAGACAGGGTTTCTCTGTGGTTTTGGAGCCTGTCCTGGAACTAGCTCTTGTAGACCAGGCTGGTCTCGAACTCACATAGATCCGCCTGCCTCTGCCTCCCAAGTGCTGGGATTAAAGGCGTGCGCCACCACCGCCCGGCCTAGATCAATGTTTTTATTCTGTGATGGTTTAAAACATTTTATTGTTTTTAAAGAATTATTTTTTATTGTTAATCATGTGTCTGTGTGGGGTATGTGCGCACGTGTGTAGATACCCTCAAAGCCAGAAGTGGGCACTGGCTCCTCTGGAATCGGCTTTAGCAGGCAAACTGTGAGTGAGAGACATGGTTGGGTGCTGAGGACAAAACTCAGGTCCTCCGGATGATCAGTTGATCTCTCCAGCCCCCAACACTTTAATGTTTTAGCCAAGCTCATACCTGTATAGTAAAGCTGTGGGTATTCGGGCTTTTTCTTATGATCATGGGGCACTGCTCTGCCATGCCATGAGCTCTCTGAAAACAGACAAACAGTGGTAACATGGTGGGCACAGAGAAAGATTCTTTCCAACCTGTGTAGTTAGTCCAAGGGAAAGCATAATTTAGGCTGCTTGAGTCAGGACCCCTGCTAATGGAGTGGGGTCTTATAAAGAAACATCTTGTGGGGCTGGTGGGATGGCTCAGTGGGATAAGCCTTGCCTCCTGTACCCAAATTTCGTCTGAGAACCCATGATGGAAGGAGAGAAAGGAGAGAAGCAACTTTCAGAGTTATCCACCATCCTCCACTCTTGCTCTGGCAAATGCACACCTGCATACACACACCACACCTATCCACTCCCCCCCCCCCAAATAGTTTTTAAGAAAGGAGAGGTCCTGGAGAGATGGCTCAGCAGTGAAGAGCATGCCCTGTACTTGCAGAGGACCTGAGTTTAATTCCTAGCACCCATGTTGGACAGCTCTAGCTCCAGGGGAATCTGATCCCTCTGACCTCCATGGGCACCTGCAGTCTTGTGTATGAATCCTCCACACACCATAATATGAAATATAAACAAATTAAAAACATTTCTTAGTCTTGACTGTTTCTAGCAGTTTCCATGTCTCTATGATTGGAAGCAGAACCCAATAGATAGTGTCAAGAGGTCTTAGAGAGGCAGGGAGGACAGTTAGATACCATCAGGGGGTCTTGGTCAGAGAGGACAGTTAGATACTATCAAGGGGACTTATTCTCCTATATCTAAACCTTTTCAACTTCCGAATATTATATAGCTCTGAATATCTAGGTCTATAAAATATATACTAATAATAAACATTTACTAATTTTATTTTAAAAAAATCGAAATTTTTCTTTAAGACAACTTGTAGTATACATGTGTTATAACTGTTTAATACAAAAGTCACATATGTGTATTAACTATTTAAATGTACTTTTCTCATTTTAAAGAATCAGTTCTTGGATGAATTAGTTGATGCTGCAAGACACAGAGTATTCTAATGTTTCTTCAGACTTGACCCATGTTTGGATCTTATAACATAAAATTGTAGAAGACTGTTTAGAACCATTTCAGAAATGGTTGGAAATTCTGTCCTGAATTGTTGTAAGGAGGCCACTTGTTGGGTCCCGACTGCTCAGCCCCAAAATAATCACATAGAAGCTATATTATTTAAATCACTGCTTGGCCCATTAGCTCTCACTTCTTATTGGCTAACTCTTACATCTTAATTTAATCCATCTCCATTAATCTGTGCATCACCATGAGATTGTGGCCTACCAGCTGTCTTCTGTGGCATCTCCATGGCTTCTCCCTGACCCCACTTTCTTCCTCTCAGCATTCAGTTTAGTTTTCCCTGCCTAGCTAAGTTCTGCCCTACTGTAGGTTGAAGCTCCGACCCAGGATGGATGTAGGCTAGAATCTTCCCAGTAAGACCGGTGCTCACAGATTATTAGAGATGGGTTGATCGGGATATCAGAATTAGCCAGTAAGGGCTAGAGCTAAAGGGCCAAGCAGTGTTTAAATGAATACAATTTGTGTGTTGTTATTTTGGGGCATAAGCTAGCCAAGCGGCTGGGGTGCTAGGGATGCAGCCCCACCACTTCTATTACTACAGTAGGTCCAAAGCAGTTTTTTATTCATTAATGGTAATCACAGCATATAGAGGGGAATCCCACATCACCTCCCCTTTTCTGTTTAAATAAAAAGGAAGGTTTTAACTTTAACATAGTAAAATTGCATATAACAAAATGGGTATCAAGCCAGAATTATAGTTACAATATTTATATCTGCTGTATCTTTTATTATAACTAAGGAAAACTATAACTATATATTCTTCAACTCCATCAAAGACTCCAGAAGGATGTACTATTACCTAAGTAATCAGAAAGTGCATTGTAAGCAACTTCCAAAACTCTAGAATTGACAGGAACAACTTGCTGCCTGGACAATCACCCAAAGTTCTTCTGTACCATTGGGGCATCCATCTTCAGCCTACAGGCCCATAGTATCCAGCTGACTTTTCCATGAAGCAGGAAATTTCAAAGACAGTTCCACCTATATTGACACTGCAGGTCACTTTCTTCTGTGTCCTGCAGAATGTCTGGCAGACTGTTTCATGCAGCAGGAACCCGAAGGATGGTTTCACCTTCAGCTGTCATTTTTCTGTGGGTTTTGCATATTTAGTTCACATAGCATAACATCAAGCAGTCCAGGGAAGAGCAGTTTCTTGCCCAAATGGCTAACAAACTCCATGAGGAGCCCCTTCAATGCCCATCTTCCTTTTGAAGTAATTGGTGCTGCCAGGAGCAGATGTGTCTCACTTTTATGAAAAGTCCTAACTTCTTAAAACACTTAAATGTCATATTCTGTAGGCCTTTGAAAGGTTTGAAGAATACCTGCCTAATTGAAATATATCTCTACATAGCTAGAAAACCTAACTAACATGACTAGAAGCTTGATTATTACAGATGATTATCTATTAACCTATATTTCTTAATTATATATTAAATTTTTAAATGAGCTGCACAATCACAATACCGTAATCAAGAGCAGAAATATGTATACACAAATATAATAAAATTGACTTTAAATTTGTATCAATAAACCAAGATCCATACCAATGCAAATCTCTATAGCATATCCCCCTTTAAATGTAAACAAACATTTATAAACAATATTTGAGAATATGTACGTAGTTCTCTCCATACTACTTCCTGCTTTTTGTTGAGCAAAGCAATTTTGGGGGGTGTTCACGGTGACCTTTCAGGGGATCTTAGTGCTTCATTCCACGTTAGCCTGGAATGAACCCACAGGTTCTCATCCTCTGTGGAAACAAAAGTAGAACCTTTTTTCCAAAGCAACATATTCTTTTTTTTTTTCTTTTTTTTCCGAGACAGGGTTTCTCTGTGGTTTTGGAGCCTGTCCTGGAACTAGCTCTTGTAGACCAGGCTGGTCTCGAA